>NC_022023.1:23194987-23273214 GCF_000317375.1 Microtus ochrogaster
CAGGATGAGACTCAGGTCGACACTCTTGGCTGCAAGAGCTTTTACCTGCTGAGCCAGCTTACTGGCTCTGTAAACAACATTTTTTTTTATTTGTAATTAATTTATTCTAGACAAGCACGAGCTACAGATCAACCAGTTGCATTATCCAGTCTCAACACAGTCCAGATGCTTTGAGCCAGGCGATCTGATTGGCTGGGATGAGTAATACTGTTTCTTTATTCACAGAGGATCAATAGAAAAAAATAAAATAACTATGGAAAACTGACTTCCTAGGAGCTCATATTTCTACTATTAAGTCAAGGTATGTGACGTTCAAGCCCTTTTATTTTCTGAAATTAGAAATAAATATTTTTAAAGTTCAGGCTGAGGGCTACAGAGATGGCTTGGAGGGTAGGAGCACTTGTTGCAGAAGAATAAGGACTGAATTTGAACCCCTGCACCTCTGTTAAAAGCTGCACATTCTGTGTAACCCCAGATTTGTTGGGGGCAGATACAATAGGAACAAGTTATCAGCAAGACTCAGGGGAATAATGCATAGAGACAGCATAGCCCAGCCAGAGTTCCCCTCTAGTCTCTCCATGTATGTGTAACCACACACATGTGCTTATACACTGTGAACACCTACACACACACACACACACACACACACACACACACACACACACACTTGAGTTCACATCAAATTTTCCATATACAAATTCCCATATCTTATTTCATTCATATTTAAGATTTGGGCATGGAAGTGAGTAGCTGTTAACAGCTGGCCTGATGACGACATTGTGTGTAGGCCAAATAGCTCTGCCTTTAGCCTATGTTCATTGAACACCTACTATGTATCAGATTGATGTTTTGCGATGTCGTTCTTCTGCTCATCCAATTTCATGGTTATCTGTTTAGCGCTGGAAATGTTAAGTCTGCCCCTTCCCTCTGCCTTTCAAAGAAGCTCGGTTAAAAGATGGACAGACAGACTCAGACTTCCAAAATATTTCCCAGCAGGGGCATATTGGTGCTTTGAAAGGCTAGACACCAGTCGGCAGAAGAGCTGGCCTGTGGTCCATTTCACAGGCTCGCTGCTTATCTCATGGCCTCCACGTCTGCCTTTGTTGCCCCGGGTTCTGATCCATGTGGTCTCCGAGGGTTGTGAGAGACACCTGGGGAGGTAGTGTATCAACCTGCTTGTGCAGTGGTCTTCAATCAACTCCTAATAAGGTCATTGTAGAAACAGCAAGGGCAGCTCAAGTGGCAGAGGATGGGTGGCAGGCATATTTGTAGGAGGAATCCTGTCAAGGAAGGAAAACACATTAGTATTTGGTTAGGTCTGCGATGTGCAGGCCATTTTACAGTGATTGGAGGTGTTATTGAATCCTCATAAAAACCATGAACTACAGGACATAATAATCTTGAAATGTCCAAATTTATGGAGTGGGAGACTGGAACTCTCCAAGATGAAACAGCATTGTAAACAGTACCTGTAAGCCCTGGATAAATATGTTCTTTACACTAAAGAGCTATGTGGCCTAACTTGCCTAGATTATTATGCTAATACCCAGCTACTCCTAACAGGCATCATTGTGAGGCCCATGGAAAGCCCTGTGGACAGATTTCACTGCGGTTGGTTTGGAGTTTGGGTCAGAGGCCAAACATCCATGAGGATCTTTGTGCCAGGCAGTGAGCAGAGAGGTGCCCATTCTGTGGTGAGGTTGGGGATGGCAAGGCTGAGAAACGGCAAATGAGGTGACTTTTAACCCCCAACAGAGTTATTTCCAAGAGTCTCCTGGTTGGGGGGTAATAGCAATTATTTAGGGTCTTTCCAGGCTCAGATGGGTTGACTTTGTAAGGAAATCTTAGTTCATGGTTTTTGGGGTCACAATCAGAATGAGCATGGTGAGTTGGTGCTGGGCAGATTGGGAGGGCTCAAAAGTGAGGCCCCTGGCCTGTTTAGTAGTATGTGCTGTTGGGGTCTTGGAGGAGAAGTGAGGAAGGAGGCTTAAAAGAAATCCCACACTAGCTCAGAATTGAGAAATAGGTGGTTAGGTTATTTATTTAGGGGTAGACTCACAAATCAGAATCTTCTGCTTGAACGGAGAACAGAAACCAAATCCAGCAGCTAGAAAGAGAGCGGATGCATGCTCTACATGGGCTTATATAGTATAAGAGGCCATGCCCCAGTGGGCGGGTAACCACAAGCTGTAAGACTTCCTATAGCTGAGAGGTGTCTGAGCTGAGGCAGGGAACATAGACACGTTCAGAAACTACAAGTACAAAATAGCTGTAGCCTTCACGAGCCCTGGTAAGCCCAACTGGCAAATTCAGCTACAGATTCCATACAACAGCTGCATTCCCCCACAGGTAAGCAATAGGAAACAGGCAGCAGCCCCGTTCCCAATTTACAGCACCTTCTACACGTTTGTAATAGGAGTGTGGAGCTGCCACTCTAGCAAGTGCAAATTTGTGGCAAGTAAAAAAAAAAAAATCTTACTTCTTTCTTTATTCATCAATTCTCCTTTGGGTACATTTGTAGGTGGCCGTCATCAAAGTGTTTCCAAGCACTGACCTTCTAAAGGAAATAGCCATTCTAACTCAGGAGACAACCTTCCCTCGTTCGACCTGAGGCCTTGGATATCACTCTCCTCTTAGAGCTTCATAATAGAATGCTGCGTGCCAGTCTCCCCCCAACGACGTGAGCAAATAGTGATGGGGTGGTCTCACTTTCTCCAGAGACATATAGCAGGGGCCACCTAGGAGGCCTTCCCGCTGTTGGGGGCTGTCATTTCACTTAATGTCACTGTTACCTGGCAGGAGGCATCAACAGCAACCTTAAGTACTATAAATTGTTTTTCTTTTCATACAGATGCAATTTGTTTAAACAGTAATGTTTCTTTTTTTTTCAGGGAAAACAGAGAGAGAGAGAGAGAGAGAGAGAGAGAGAGAGAGAGAGAGAGAGAGAGAGAGAGAGAGATACTTTTTCTTACTATACCATCTCCCACAAATGAAATAATAACCAATACAACACACAGGTGCTTGTTCAAAGACACTGGCATCCAGGCCCACTACACTGGGGCCAGGTCAGCTGTCTCCTGTGCCCAGGTGTCCCCTATATGACATGCTCTCAGAAAGTGACCAGATTGGCAGTGATTGCAGGATGTTTCTGAAAGACGGCCACAAAGAGAGAGTGATGACAAACATACACCTGTAAAATTCCTGAAGAACAGACCCTGTAGTGAATTAGTGAATTCAGCCAATGGGTGAGGCTGCTTACTTAGAAGAGCCTCAGGGGGGCTCAATTTCAAAACCCCTGTCCCTGTGATCTCTGGAACAAGGGTTTTCTCTCTTTCTTAATTCTCAGAATAGAGATTGCTTGTGGTACAAGTGTTTCCAAAGTAAGTCGGGGCAGACCAAGCCAAGTTAAATAATTAATTTAGTTATTTAAAACTTCTCCTGAGCTACCAGTGACTAGGACACTGAAAGGTTCTTGAACAGATGCAAATTTTGTTAACATGCAACCTTGATGTGGATGCTTGATACAGAGCTCAGGTGTAGGCAACATGAAGGTCTCTATCAGTTTGGAAATGATGCATTTGTTCCTCAGGCCATACCTGGATGCTCTGAAATCCACACACCTCTGTCCATTAGCCACCTAAGGGTTCCCTATGTAGAGGAAACCCGGGAACTGCTCTCAGAAGAACAGACCCATGGAATAAGTAAACATCTGTTTGGAGGGCTTGAAAATGCATTGTCTTGGTTACATTTCCATTGTTGGGACAAACCATCATGACTAAGATGACTTATAATAGAAATCATTTCACTGAGCTCATGGCTTCAGAGGGGTAGATGTTGATCTCCAAGTAGAGAAACAGAGGGCACACCAGGAAATGCGTTTGTCCTTTGAAACCTTGGAGTTCACCCTTGTGACACACCTCCAACATGGCCACACTTCCTATTCCTTCTACTTATTGGGGCATGAATATGCAAACATATGAGCCATGGGGCTATTCCCATCCAAACCATCACACTCATTTCAAAAGTTTTAAAGTGTCTTTTTGCCACATGCTGGTGGGAGAGATTTGATCACTGTTGAGTGTCTCTAATCACCAATGTTCCATCCAAACATACCTGGCTCTCCCTCACCTCAGCATCTCCTTCTCTCAGGACTCTCAGGCTCCCTTGCCACCCCAGCACCTACAGGGACACAAAATGACAGGCATCAATCATGTAATATCATAAAAAAATGAATAGACATCATTTCACCATCATTATAGTGATTTCAGAAAAGAGATTTATAGCAGTATTAATGAATGCAACCAACTTTATCATTGTCAGTGACCATGCCTATGTTGTGGGCATGGTAAGGTTATGTCATTAGAAAAACATTACAAAAGGTGGGACTTTGGTGGTGAGAGGTGCCGGGAAAGGGAATCACATGAGCTTGACACGAAAGCCTTATTCATTTTGATAGGTTGTTAATCAAATCTTACAAGCACCAGTTACCTGCCTCAGCAGGCAGTGTGAAAGGGTGAAGCTCTGGGACTTGATGTTTTTACTGGGCCTTTCAGTCTCTGCCTATTCAAAATTAGCACAGGCAAAAATGCTAGAGAACCATGCTTTCATGAATCCAGCGTTTTCTTCCTTTGAGCAATGCCACATATTTTTAACACTATTGTTTATTTATTCAGAGATTTATGTACAAAGAATTGAATACTTAAAAAGTTAATTCAAAGTTTGAACACTGCTCAGATGTAGAGATAATACAAATAATATGTCTGTAGTATATATATGTGTGTGTCTATAGAGCATATAGACATAATATACATGTTTAGTATTATGTGTATATGCACATGTCTACATAACTTATTGGCATATCATATGCATTTAGTACAATATAGATATAATATATATACTATACATACATATATACTACATGTAGCATAGTTTATCTATTATACATATACTATATATCAAAATCGGTGTGATCTGGTTTGATTATTGGTAAACTTAAGTAATACAATCTTGATTATTATTTCTACTCCCAGTAATATTTCCTATTACTTATTATTAATAATTACTAATTAATTATTGTCATCTAAACTTGAACTAATTTCTGCTAAAGAGGAGAGATGGCTGTGTGGCAACACTTGTTTTGGTGACCCGGAGTGAATGTGACACACTACAACTATGAATAAAGTTGGGACTTCCAGATTTTTCTGGAAAAGCACAAAGACAGTGGGTGTGTGATGATGCTTCTTGGTCTCAGGTCAGTGATTTAATATTTATTTACGTTTATTTATTTATTTAATTTATGTGTGCTTGTCTTCATATTCCATGCTAAATTTGAAGGTCAGAGAGCCACTTTGGGAGCCAGTTCATTTCTTTAAACTTGTGGACGTTGGGGTTATCCGTGCTGTTAGTTTCTGAATAGAAAATTTTAGAATTTGTCAACTGGTACCTTGGTAAAGCCAAACCCAAACCAGCCCTGGCTCACTCTGGGGACCGAATGGATTCACAGAGCTGGTCTGCCAGACATTAGGATGAGAACTTGGCTAAGTACCTGGTAAATTCTGGTTTCCACGATTGAGGCTACTCAGGAAAGATGAGGCCCATCTGACGCCAATAGGTACTAGCAGAGTCTGCTGAAATCCAAGCCCATCCTAAATCCTGTCTTTCCTGTGTCTCCCAGTTTCTTATTTATGGTTTATTGTGGCTACAGTTCTGCGTTAGTGTGACATCAGCCTCCTCCTCTAGTTTTGGTTTCCTCCAGAACATGCCAGAACACCTTCCACATAATAGGTGCTGAGTACCTGTTTGTTGAGTGAATGAAGGAGTCTCTTGGCAGTTTTTTTTTCTTTCTTACAAATGTTGACATCAGTAGGACAGTCACTGACTTCCATATGAGTAAAAGGAGGTCGCAATAGAGCTCGGAATGCGTGGGAGCAGTACCTCCATGTGCACAGGAAGCAACTTGAGCCAGGGGACCTGAAAAGCCTTTCTGAACTGGGTGGATAATATAGATGAAGTAAAAGGCAGAACTCTTATGTAAATATGGGCTTGTTATTAATCCCTCATTAGATGTTTCTGTGAAAATTTAAGTAAATGAAGCAGCATATCTCACTGTAAGAGTTCTCAGGTGAATTAGCTGAAAAAGCTCTTGGCTCTACTAAACATTTTTTTCTTTCGTCAAATATTAATGCAATTCCGAATTAAATTAACCAACTTGCCGGTAACACAAATATTATGTCCCACTTAGAAACTGACTTCTGAATAGCAACTGCATCACCATCGCCAGCCATTCTGCATGGCAATCGGTAGAGGACTGAACTTGATTTTTTGTTAGAGAATCATTCTTACTTCAGGATTTATTAGAAAACAAAATTAATCATAAGCCGTGCATTGAAAGAAAAGATTTTAAATAACACTCAAAGTTTCATTTCAGATGATTCCATACTTACTTCCTCCTTCCTGAATATCATACAAGGAATTTTTTATGTCTTTCTACTTCAAGCCCTCTTTTAAGCTTTAGCATAGATTTGCAATTATCCTTGTTTACCCGTTCAAAGATCATTTAAATATTGATGGGTTTTTATCATGATCATGGATTAGAGGACCTCAAGTTCTTCAAAGACGATCTAGAATTTTGAACCATTATTTTCACAAGATGGATGACTTCTCACATGCTAAAACAATCCTTTCTTTGAAAAAAATTATTCACTAGTAGCCTTTGGGAGTAAGCTTTGCCGTCAATTTGCATATATACATCACTCACAAATATTATATCTCAATATTGTGTTAAAGCTAAAATAAAGCTTTGGTACTTTTCAAAGGTTGAAGACTAAAGGAGTCACTTGTAAATAACCTAACCATATTCTGCTTGGCCATTGTTGGAGGGTATTCCACGGGGGACATTGTTAATATGACTGACAAGTCAATTATATCCCATTCACAAATGTTTTGATGTCTGCAATATTAATAATACCGCCGTGCCCATGAAAAGTGCTACCCCAACGCCTGGCACGGAATAGTCACAATCAATGGCAGCAAATGTAATTCTAACCTCTGACTCTCTAACAAACAGCATGGGTACCGTCTGCAGCGGTGCCTTTCATTTCCGCGCCATCAAAGGAAAACTCAAGCGCCTCGGAAAATAACTCTAGCCCCATGCCTCTGATAAAATAAAATGCTTACCCACAGACACAAATTACCATGGAAATAAAAAGAGGACCAGAAAAAATTACACAGTTTCCTAATGCTCTTAAATCAAAGTAGCGGAGCAGGGAAGAGCTGTGAGCGGGGCGCATATATTATGTGGCCTTCGCTGCTGGTTGAGCAATCCCACAGCCTTAAGCCAACAGGTTTGCTCTGTGGATGACCGCGCGGGGCTTCTTATGTACTTTGTTTTCCCTTTGTTCAACCCCCAGTCTCTCCTCACGGTCCATCTTCATTTTGAATTTCCTTCTTAATATCACAAGAGAATCCTCATTAAAAATAAGCGCACAAGCAATAGGTGTAAATTTGGAGAGGTTTTTCGCATTCTTCTGTCAAAGGTAGCCGGGGTACACTGTGTACTTGCGCAAGCACACAGAGGTGTGTATGAGAAATAACACCGTGTATCTTGAGTCCTAGATGAAATCAAAATAAATAGGCCTTGTCTAGTTTTCCCACCTTGGTCTGACCTGAAGAATTTTATTTAGCATATCTGCTTCATTCTTTTAACATGCTATATAATATTCCCCAGTGCAGAGGTATCCTGGTTTATTTATAGATTTTTTTTCCCCTTGGCCTGAAGCAGGGGCAGTAAGATGTTAAGTCAGTGGTAAAGTCCTTGCAGCTGTATTTACAACACACACCATTCCTTTTTTTAATATTTATTTATTATGTATACAATATTCTGTCTGTGTGTATGTCTGCAGGCCAGAAGAGGGCACCAGACCTCATTACAGATGGTTGTGAGCCACCATGTGGTTGCCGGGAATTGAACTCAGGACCTTTGGAAGAGCAGGCAATGCTCTTAACCACTGAGCCATCTCTCCAGCACCTACACACACCATTCCTAATGCTTTGTCTTTGATGGTGACAGCCTTGTGGTCTTGTGAGGGTTTGTCTTAAACACAAGCCTAGTTAGTGGGTTTGGCCAGTGTTTGCTCTCATTGTTAGCATGACTCTGATACTTTCTAAAGAAATCATGCCAGTTCAAATCCTAGCTCATCAATAAGTTTTCTTACTCTTTGCCAGGTGCTGGGACCCTCAGATTCAGTGGCTGCTAGATGTTACATCACTGTGATTTGTTTCACTGCTGTGTCCTGATCCCCACTGAAGTCAAAATTATCTGCTATATTTGTTTAAAGGTTTTTATTGAAGAGAAAAAAAAACTGTATTCTGGCCACCTCCAAAATAGACACCATACCTACCACGGTAGCCATGGTTACTGTCTGCTTACAGCCAATCACTTTCTTTATGGGCATTTTATAGAAGTATAATCATTACACAGCCCTCAGTGTCAAGTTTGTTCTCCATCATGCAGTGCCTTCAGTGTTGATGTTGTAGTGTATATCGGGAATTTTTTTTCCTTTTTATGGTAGATTAATATTCCTTGCTGTGTATGCATTTTGTCCATCTTTCACTAGTTGATGGAGTTTGGGGTAGCTTGCCTCTTTCCTCGGTTGGGAGTAGCATGCTGTGAACATTCATGAGGAAGCTTTTGCTAGAACCCGTGATTTCTGATCCTTTGGGGATGAGCCTAGCAGAGGTTCTGTGGTGTCACGTGGTGATTCGGTTTAACCACTTAAGGTATTTTCAGATTGTTCTCCAAGGATCACTTTAAATTCTTCCCCCAGTGCATAAGATTTTGAACTCCCCACATCAGGTGCCCTCTTCAGCTTGGCGACAGCCTTGCTAGGGGATAGGAAGTACTGTGCCAGCTCTGTTGTGACTTACATTTCACACTGTGGTGATGCCAGGCACCCTCTCCCTTGTTCACAAGCCATTTGTGCCCTCCCTGGAGAGGCATCTGTTCAAATCCCTTGCCCACCTTGAACTGAGTTGTCTATTTCTTGCTGAGTTTGTACTCAGACACAGCCTTAGAGACAGGATCTATGCATATCCCCATCTCCATGCCTCATCATGCTCTTTAGCTGCTTTGAAGCACAAGTGCTCTTAATTTCCATGATCTCAGTTTACCCAACTATTCTTTTCCTACTTATGTCACCTGTGACTGTCGCTGATCCTCAGCTACAAAGATGTGCTTTTAGCTTAAACTCAGACATCTATGTAATATGTTTAAACTCCTTTGCAGGAGGACATTCAGTTGACTCAGAATCTATTCTGGGAAAGATTACTCTTTCTCTCCAGTGTTGGTTGGCTGTGTTACAGCCCTTGCCAAAATCAACTGACCATGTTAAGGTTTTCCTCCGTGTCGTGAATCTTTCATTCTACTGCATTGTGGTATTTGTTTCGCTTCATGCCAGTACCACACTGTTTTGATGATTGTAGCTTTGTAGTGTTTTTTGAAATCAAGACGAATGAACCCTCCAAAATATTTCCTCGGTGTTTTATTGTTTTTGAATAGACTGGCTACTTCTTTTTCTATTTGATAGATTATCTTCAACCTTTTGCCCTAGAGGAGTTGTTCTCTAATTTCAATATTTGTTCTCCATTTGAACTAGCAAGTATTTTTTTTTTCTCTCATTTTGTCACTGGGCTTTTAACTTGATAATTTATTCTTATAATTAATTATGTCTGTATTGTACTTAATTATATTAAAGTACTCTGTTATACATAATTATATATTTAATCATACACAAATTAATTAAATAATTTCATTATTTTCATCATTAGTAATTAATTTTAATGAGTTAATTTTAATTACATTTAAATATTAACATTGATTAAATGAAACTATTTAAGATTCTGTAATTTTAAGTGTAGATGTAATTTATTTTGGATACTTAGCATAGCAATTTCACTTTCTTAATTGAAAGGTTTTATCAACAGTACTTCATGAATATTCTTCCACTTCTTCACTATAACAAAATCAGTCCATGGTATTCCTGTGAATTCATGTGTGAGTGTGTGTGTGTGAGTGTGTGTGTGTGTATGAAAACTATTGTTTTGTGTTTTCTGCTTTTTTAGGCTATGCTTATACACTACTTTTCATTGATATAAAGATTGGAATTCTTTTGTCCAGTTCCAGAATGAGAATGTTAATGCTGTTTGGAATTGTGTTAAGCTTTCAAAGCTTACTTGTCTGGGTCTTCTCTTGTGGCCCACCCCTCTCTTGTGGATGTCTTCTCATCCACAATTACTAATACATATTCTTGGTGGAGCCTGTTTCAAATACAAGCCCTCTTTCCAGCTCCTTTGGAAACTGGAACTTGAATTTCCACAGACATGATGAAGTAATAGGTAGCCAAGGTCTGTATCATTGGCCATGAGCTGTAGATGATGTCAGATGTAGACAATGGACTTAGTGGTCAGGTCCTTGACAGGAAACTTAAAGTGATATGGTAGGTTGAAGCTCAACTCTACCTTCTTGCTGTGTGACCTTCACCTTGCTGCTTGCCTTATCTGGGCTCATTTATTTGCACCCACAGCAGAGTGATGGTACCTCACACAGGGTCATTGCGGACAGGGTAAACAAGAGCTATAATCAGTTTCAATGAGGGTGTGATAGAGACCTAGTGGTTCACATGCTAAGCCCCTTCCATCTTTCATCTATGAGTCAAATGAGGTGATAAAAGGTAGATTTTTAGAATCTTGAGCACTTCCTTAAGTGTCTTTCAGCCATTTTAGATTCATCTGTTGAGAGTTCTCTCTTTAGGTTTGTTGGACCTCATGAAGCCTGGGCATGGGGCCCAGTGTAACTTCCTAAGCCAATCCTGAGTCTGTGTAAGGGAGGCCTAGTTTAACTTCCTGAGCCTAACTCATGTTTGGAGACCTGTCTCTGACTTTAACTTCCACACAGGAAGTGACTCAGCACAACCGGACCTAGGCCCACCTCTGCCTACTCACAGCTAAAGTGACAGAATATTATTGGCCCTTGTTCCTTGCTCTGCCTCGAGACAACCCAGGCTTCCAAACCCCTATCTCAGCCTGTATAAGTTCCTGCCTGATGCAATTCAACAAGATCAAATTTGGACAGACTTTTGACTCCGTGTATGTGTTTCTCCCCAGTGGCCAGGGGGATGTTCTCAGAAAATTAGGAAACAACCTTCTTCAAGTCCCAGTAATACCAGTTTTGGGTATATATCCAAAGGATGCTCAATCATGCCACAAGGACATGTACTCAACTATGTTCATAGCAGCATTGGTTGTCATAGCCAGAACCTGGAAACAACCTAAATGCCCCTTGACCAAAGAGTGGATAAAGAAAATGTGGTACATTTACACAATGGAGTACTACACAGCAGAAAAAAAAAATAACGACATCTTGAATTTTGCAGGAAAATAGATGGATCTAGAAAACATCATATTGAGGGAGGTAACCCAGACCCAGAAAAACAAATATCATATTTACTCACTCAATAAGTAGCTTTTAGACATAAAGCAAAGAAAACCAGCCAACAAATCACAATCCCAGAGAACCTAGACAACAGTGAGGACCCTAAGAGAGATGCACAGATCTAATCTACATAAGAAGTAGAAAAAGACAAGATCTCCTGAGTAAATTGAGAGCTTCTAGATCATGGGAGAAAGTAGAAGGCAAGAGGAGGGGAAGGGCAGGGAGTGGACAAAAGTATGTAGCTCAGTAAAAACAATTAAAAAAAAAGATTTTGGGGTCCTCCCGCAGAGGATGGAAGGGAGTGTGAGGAGGAAAGCAGCCTGGGACTTTGCAACACTCCGGCCAACAGGATGGATGTCCCTGAAGCAGCCTTTGGCCTCCCTCACCCACTGTCCATGTTCTACCCCATCTCCAGTTGTCAGCAGGCCTTCAAGTCCAGATCTCAGGCTATGCTCATGACTCTTTGAGCTCTCCCTCAGGCCAAAAGGCCTTCAAAGAGGACCTAGGTTTTAAATCTGGCTGTTTTTTCCTTCTCCCGTCGAGTATGTCCTTGTCAGTGGTTGTAGTCATGTTTCTAATTGGTTTTTTAATAATAAAAACCTAGAGTCACATATTAGGGAGTGAAAGCTGAAAGATCAGAGAAGCAGAGCAGCCATCTACTAGTTTTTAAACTCTATAAAATCCTCAGATGAAAGGTGGCAAGATTCTGTCTCTACAGGTCCTCAGAATGAATGCTGTCTCTCTAAAACCTCGGACTGAACCTGAGTTCCTATCTCCTCCTGCCTTATATTACTCTCTCCGTTCAACCATATCCCTTCCCATCTCCACCTCCCTAGGGCTGGTATTAAAGGTGTGAGCCATCAGCGCTTGGCTCTGTTTCCCTTTTTGACTGATTCAACCTTGTATAGTCTAGGGTGGTCTTTAACTCACAGAGATCCATCTGCCTCTGTCTCCTGAGTGTTGGGATTAAATGTGTGTGACCACTGTCTGGCCTCTATAGCTAAGTAGTGTGGCTAGCTCCGCCCTCTGATCTTCAGGCAAGTCTTATTTGCTAAAGCAGAAGCAAAATATCACTAGTGATTGATCATTTCTTTATGCTCAGGTCTTCCACTTATAGCTTACCTTGCAATTCTTTAGATTTAAAACAAAGAGCATGATCTTCTGAAAATCTTTTCTATCTCTAGCTTCTCTTCCAGTTGGATAACATTTTTTGCCTTGCGACTTACATAATTTCCAGGATTTTGACGTCTAATAGACTATCTTTTCAACATGTTCTCCCATTCGTCCAAATGGTACCTAGTAAAACATATCTTGAAAACGAATGTGTTGGTCAGATACCCCCTTTTAAAATTTTAATGTATGTGCATGCATGCATGTGTGCTTGCAAGTGTGTCTGTGTGTATCTGTGTATGAAGATGCATGTACATGTTTTTGTAGCGGTTGGAGGACAACCTGAGATACCATACTCAGGAGTGTCACCCACATCTTTGAGACAGGGTCTTTCATTACCGGGAGCTCACCAAATAGGTCATGGAGTTCCAGGGATCCTCTTGTCTCTGTCTCTCCTGCTCTCTGATTACAAGCACCAGCCACTAAGCCTGAAATTTAAACGTAGGCTTTGGAGACTAGGTGCAGGTGCTAGTGATTGCAAGGCAAGTGCTCTACCAAGTGAACTATCTGCTCAGTCTCTGAGATACTCATTCTCTCCCTGATTTCATGATGCTTTGCTCACTACACACACGGACATGTGGTGAGGGGCGAAGGCATAAGTCCTACACAATGCCTATGGTTTGATACGGACTTTCTAGTCATTTATACCATGTTAAGGGGCATGAACCAGTTCATGCAATGTTTCCTAAAGCACACATGTTTGCTTGCAAAGAATTCTGAGCTTAAATATTGACCAGAAGGTCAGTGGCTAACCTTGGTGTTTGTCAGTAAGATGCAGATGCCAAGGTAAGTCACAAGACCAATTTAAACTTACACGACTACTTCTGAGGAAATGCAACCTCCTGATGGTAGCCAAGGACTGAGGGGACAGAGTGTTGCTCTGCTCTTTTGCACGTGCATCGTTGACCTTGAGTGGAGCCAGAGACCTTTCAAGGTGCTGCTCTGTTACCACCTAGAAGCCAGCCAGAGCTTTTTCAGTGTGTGCTCAATTCTATCTGACTCAAAATTCTCCTCATTCTGTGCTCTCTCTCCTGCCGGAGGATTATGGCTATTGTTGCACTGAGGTTTTGTTAAGTCCTTGTTGAAAAAGGCTGGACATAAAAGAAACAAAATGTCTGACTCCCATCCTTCTAAAATTGGGAATATATTACAGAATTAAGAGACACATCAGGCATTTACTTGCATTTCATGTTTTGGTGTCTTGAGTTAGGTAATGAGCCTGTTTGTTCAAAATCCAATTATCCATTCTATTTTCTCACCCTCAACTACGTACATGAATACCTTCATTACGCACTTCCCCAAAGCCTTCTCCAATACCACAGAACACATAAAGAGAGCTTTGTGCAGGAGGTGGGATTCGAAGCCAGGGGAGGGGCAGGCTTGAAAGGGAGGGCATTCTTCCAGGTCCCAGCACCAGTGTGGAGAAAGGGCGAAGTGAGAATGGGAAAATCAAACACCCAGAAGTTTAGTTTTGGGAGAACAGAGGGCGCCTTGAGGACCAGGTTCTCAGGAGAGACAGAGTGGAGAGGGAGGAGTAGGGACATTTATTTCAAGCCAGAATTAAATAATAACTACAAAAGAAGAGAGACAAAGAGGAGAATTGATCTTCAAAAAGAGCAAAGTAAGACCCAGCTTAATAAAATTGCTAAAATGACTCAAACCCTCTCTTGTTTTTTATTTATTTATTTTTTTATTTTTTTATCAATTAGGAATAGAACTGGTCCAGGACCAAATATCCACCTAGGACCCAGCCCTGAAGTTAGCTATTCAGCATGCAACCAAATCTATCGGTACAGTTCTTGGCTCAGCATCTGTTCTCTCATCAAAGCAACGTGACATTTAAGACACCGAGTCAAACAGATGGCTGCGTTTTCCTGAACTGGACTTTAATGAAAAAAGTCCAGATTCCTTTGTTACAGAGGGGAGGGATTAGTGCCCTAGAGGGTGTTTGTCGCAAGGGGAAAAGATAATGCCACATCAAAGAATCAAAATGAGGAAGCAAACATGGATATGATTTTACCTCTCATGGAGGGAGGGATGAAGGGAAGGAGAAATGGTTGAAGGGAGGGAGGGAGAGGAGGAAGGAGGGAAAGAGAGAGTGGGTGGATCACAGAAAATGTGCAATATTCCAAGACCACAACGAGAAACCGAAAGCCTTGACAATCTCTTACCATTATTAAAATAAAAGCAACTTCAGGCATTCTGACATTCTCATATTAAAATTAAGAAAAAACAGTCAAAGTGGAATGTGTGTTCCTTCTAGCCAATAAAAAAATGTGGAGATGGTATTTACACTCCATTGTCATACGAAAAGGCCTACAAGATTGTATTTTCCTAACAACCTCAGCTTCTCTGGTATCCAAATGACAACACCATCCTCCTTTCCTGTAGGTTGTGCAATGCCAGTTTCCTGAAGGGCCCTGTTAAATGTCACTGATCTTTCCTATACTTTTTTATAAGCGTGCAGAAGCAAAGATCTCTTGTCAGCTGTGTGCTGTGCCATATATAAGAGTTGCTGTCTCAGGTTTTGGTGTCAACCTGCCCCTGAAACAACTTCAAAGATTTATCTATTTCTTTAAAATCCAGTCCAGATGATTTTGACACTCCTGATTTCAGACTTCCCATTTCCTCAATAATTATTTTTGTGGCATTTCTTAAAGGGAAAGAGTGGAAAAGGGTGTGGGGATGTGATTCTTTCTCAAAGCTCACTATTTAAATGAAAATAAATTAAAGGCTCATTACAAAGCAGAAGGCTTTAATTAGAAATGGGTACATTTGATATAATAAAAAAGAAAGGTATTTTGTTTAGAATTTTATAGCCTTCCCTAAATGCTACTTCTTAATCAGAGGAGGAGGAGTGTGGACGATCACTTAAATATTGTTTGTAAGTCAAGATTTATTTTTGTCTTGTATGAGAAGTCACACTGAGGCTGTCCTGCTCACTATGGTTTATAATTTGTTTGCTGTGCACAAAGGTTGTGCAGATAAAGTGAATAAGTGTACCACACAGCTACTTGAGAAGCCAAGATTCAATGGTTTGCAAAGAGACTTTTATTGGTTAGCTCAAAACCAACTGATGTGGAATTCCACTCTGTATGCTGTGAATATGTTTTTATTATCTTTGGGTAATAAAGAAGTTTCTTTGGCTCTGGCAGGGCAGAATATAGCCAGGAGAGAAAACAAAACTGAGCAGGAAGAAAGAAGGCATAGTCAGGCAGATGCCATGTAGCCACCCAAGAAACAAGATGTGAGGTAACAAACCATGAGCTTAGTGGTAAAATATAAAATAATAGAAATGGATTAATTTAAGATGTAAGAGTTAGTTAATAAGAAGCCTGAGCTAATAGGCCAGGGAGTATGTAATTAATATTAATCCTCAAAGTAGATATTTTATAAGTGACTTTGGGAGCAGACAGGCAGAGAAAACCCAGTCCATGAGGACCAGTTGGATGGAGAATATTTGTAGCAATAATCAACTCAATTGCTCCTGAAGCTATTTTTAATACAGGGTTTGAACATATGTTCTAATAATCATAGGCATATGAACAAGCAGTTTTCCTCCCTTTACGTCATTACAGTAGTGCCGATTGTTAAAGAAATATAGAAGAAAGTGACCAGTGAGCCTGGCTTTGACAAATACAAGAGCTTCTTAAACAGTGAGGGTGTGAGGGAGAACCCACAGAGCCTTGGGTGCTTCATCAATGGAACACTTTCTCCTCTCAATAGTTAAGTCCATTTGGTGTTCAAACACAAAGACCTTTGTTGCTCCATAGTAGGAACAGTAGAAAATCAGGAGAGTTACTTAAAATTACCTAGTTAGTGTGGGTAGCCCTTCCTATGAACATACTATGTTTTAGTAAGATGATGTCATGGTGTGCAGTACATTCTGCAATATTCTTTCTTCCACCTGATGAGATGGATGTTTATATTTCAATAAATCATACACATGACACTCAAGCTGTCTGCGATTATGACATCTTCTTAGATATTCTTTAGAAGGCACACAGTAGGTCCACACACTGAACCTGGCTTTCAGGCATCTATGTCTCATCTTAGCTCTTACTTCCTATGACTGGGATACAGTCCTAAGCTTGGGCTGGGTTGTCTGCAGGATGGCTTCCTTTGATGAGCTGTCTGCTTCATTTCAGTTCTGCTATTTTGGGATTCACTGTAGCATGAGTCCTTGGCATTTTGCATGGGCACTTTTTAGCTGATGAATAGATCTTCATTGTATAGAGACTAAATTAAAGAATTAAGTAGCAATTACAACAGTCCGTGAGAGGGTGTACAAACTAAGTGGAAGTCTTCCTGGGACCATTGGGTCACTTGCTTCTCATCCTTTCTGGTAGAACCATCAACATTCCCCCCTGGATTGCACAGATTAAAAAGCCAACTAATATTTCCTTCCCCATCGCTTGTTTTCAATATCTTAGAAATGAATGCAAACTTTTCTTCATAACCTTCTTTAATTAAAAAGGGAGGGAGGAATTAAAAGTTTAATTCTAAGTGGTTTACTATGTTTACAAACAGTGCTTCTGAGAGGGGTCGGGAAGAATCCAGGCTAACCTGCTCTTATGATTCTACATTCTTCCCCCTCCTATAGGAAGTCATGAGCTGCGCATGTTATATGCCTGATAATCATTCCAACATGATGATGAATATGGGTTAGTAACCCAGATGTCAATCATTGGATTATTCTCTGATTTTCACATATTTATTTATTCACACAATTTTAAAATTTATGTGAAAATTGAGGAGACTCTTCTGGGGCAAAATCTAGCATGCTCTTTTTAAAACTATTACTAACAGCATACATATATTCATAATTAGACAAGATCTTTAACTCCATTTCCAAATTATCTGATCTTTTACAAACTAATGAGAAATCTCTATGTCAACGTATTGTTGTTTATAAGATTCGAACAAATGTGTTAGTACTCTTTGCAACTAAGTACTCAGTCTTAGAACAAGATGGCAGCATTTAAAAGCAGAAGATATTTGCAAGGGGTGTATGATGGGGCAGGCATGGAGTAAATACTTTGCCAATATTATATTATTTCATTCTCAGAAATGTTTTTGAAGGTCAGATACTATTAACACATCCATAATTTACACCAAATACAAAACATTAGAAAACTGAATGTTTTCAATTTTCAAGAGAGATTTACAAAGGTATGTTTACTGGGGCTTGAGGAGATGCTTCCGTGAGTAAAAAAACACTTGTCATGAAAACCTGATGACCTAAGTTCAGGTCCCAAAACACATACCGACTGAACACAGGGGTGCAAAGCTCTGTAACCCCAGGGATCCTGTGAAGAGAGGGAGACAAAGGCAGGGCAGTCTCCAGAAGATGACAAAGAAACCCTGTCTCAAACAAAGTACAAAGTGTAGCATAGCAACAAAGCCCAAGGTTCCCCTCTGACTGCTACATACATGCAACCATTGTATGTGTACCCCCACACAATATACCCACAAGCAAGCATTTGCACACCTGCACACATGCATACATACATAATGATGAAATAAACAAACATGTAGATTTGTTAAAGACTTTAAGGTGGAAATAGACCGAGTGATGTGCTTTCCAGGTGTGTCTAGGCTAAGCACCTTTCCTGGTGCCTTTACTACTACTGACTGTCTACCTAAGGCAGCAGGAACATTTCATTTTCTGAACAGGAGGAACCAGAGGCTCCAGATAAAATAGTTTCTTGTGTATGAAGCTGGGCAGGCATGTGAATGGCCGTTCTGATTGTGTGTAATAGATAAAGCCCATTGTTACATGTTTTTAGATTTGATTTATATGTTTGCTTGGGCTAGTGCTAATAGGTTGACTCCTTCAAAAATTGCTTTGAAAATATGGTAAATGGTGGAGCCAATACCCACTGAATACTTTTTGGTCCAGTGTTTCTTTCTTTTCTTTTTTAAACAGCATAACCTTTCTACATAAGTATCATACAGGAATGTTATTTCAGATATTCAGAAATAAGTAATCTGGCTGGAAGGGTATATCCTCATAGCATAGTTTAACCATGACTGTAATATTTTAAGCACTCTAAGATTCAATAAAATAAGTACCAAAAATTTAAGAATGTCTAAACAGTGAAGTCCATAAAATAAACATTTAGCTTAAAAAGATTGGTTTATTTGAACTTGATGCTAATGAATGTTTCTCCTGCATGTGTATCTGTGCACAACTCTCAGGCCTCATGCTCACAGAAGCCAGAAAAGGACACCAGATTTTCTGAAGCTGGAGTTACAGATGGTTGTGAGCTACCAAGTGGGTGCTGGACTCCAAACTTGGGTTCTATGCAAGGTCAGCAAGTGCTCATTGCGCTATCTCTTCAGCCTCATTATTTTTTCTTTTTAGAGATTTATTTCATTATACATGTAATGTATAAGTGCTTTCTTGCATGTATGTAAATGCACCATGTATATACCTGGTGTCAAAGGATACCTGAAGAAGACATGGAATCCCCTGGAACTGGGGTTGCATATAGTCGCAAGCCACTCTATGGGTGCTGTGAAGCAAACGCAGATCTTCTGTGTTCTTAACCACTGGGCCAACCCTCCAGTTCCTAACATATTTAGCTTCTAAATGATAAGATCCTTGGAATGTATTATATGTATCATGTACCATGATCTAGATAGTTGCTTGTATTCGTGGGTGAATGCTAAGCAGAGCTACAAGGAGAAGGAATACAGTTTTTCAGAGCTTGAATTTGAGAATGTTATTTCTAGTGTTCTAGGGCACAATAGGATAACTACAGTCTGCGACAATATATAGTCTTCACAGTAACCCAAAAAGGCCAGGATTTCCCAGTGTCGGAAAAAAAGTTGGAGGAGATACTAACAAAAGTGATTGGATTGCCAATCACTGGATAACGCATCAAATCACCCCACTGAATTCCTAAATAAATACAGACAACATGTGCCCATAGAAGTTAAAAATGTTCAAAACTAAGAGCATCCACAGAACCGATAGAAAATGCAACAATCTAAGACAATATTGGAAATAATATTTAGCAAAGAGCATCATAGTAGTTACCAGGAATGAGATACTCATTGCGTGCTAGAGGTGTTACCTGAATTATTTCATCCTTGAAATGACTAGCATCACTTTGTTTGTGGGTGAAGGAACTGATGCTGGGAGGAGGTGAAAGTCTTGTCACTCCGTCTCAGGTGCATCCCAGGAATGCTGCTCTTGGCCAAGGCAAGTTTAGCCTATAGTCTTAGCCTTCTCCCCTCCACATTAGGATGGTTCCCATTCTTTTCCAATTAAGCTTAATTTAAGATCACATTGACAAAACACACTGAACTGTAGAAAGAAGTTATTTAACGTTAATCAGATGTCACCCATGGGGTTAGGAAACGGTCGCAAAGAGTGGGTACACTGTGCTCTGTGTCCTCCAAAGGCTTCCAGACAGAGAGATGGGAAGACAATTACTAAGACCTACTGTCCATCCTTAGTAAAGGGAGATTGTTCTGATATTGGTTTCCCTGTGTGGAGAAAGTGTGATGAAGAGAAGGTATCAAAGCTGCCAAGCTTCTAGGCTGACACACTAAACATGATGCTTAGTACTAAATTGTGTTCCTGTTCTAAGCTGAATAAAAACATAAAATAATATATATATGTATATATACACATATGTACATCTATCTATCTATCATCTATCTATCTATCTATCTATCTATCTATCTATCTATCTACCTACCTACCTACCTACCTACCTACCTACCTACTTACCTATAAAAAGCTTTTATTTCGTGATATGGAAAGATGGCTAAGTGGTTAAGAGCACTTTCTGCTCTTTCAGAGGAGCTGAGATTGGTTCCTAGCACCCAGGGCTGCTTATAGCTACTTGTAACTCTAGTTCTAGGGGATTCGATGGCCTCTTCTGGACTTTGTGGCATATACTTGTACAGAGTAGAGGAGTTTTTGAGCAAAGGTATAGAGAGAAGATGAAGCTCTTACTGGAAGTGTGCTATTGACATGAACACGGTCATGTCAAGGACCCTGATGCCTCAGCTTCACGGGATGAACAAAGCCATATCCAGGTGAGACTAAGGGGAGAATGAGCAATGTCCTCCCTGGTCAGAGTGTGAGTGCTCAGACAGTATAAAAAAGCAGCCAGATTCCTCCTCTGGGGTGACTGAAGCTTGAGAATGCTCCTCCGGGGAGATCTGTACTCAGACTAGCTAAATCCTCTTCCTTCTTCAGTTCTAGACAATAAACTTATCTCCCTTTTCAGGTATATAAAATAAATGTACTGGGTTTCTGGACTGCTGTTGCTGTGCCATCCATCAGACGAATCAGAGCCCATCCAATGCCACCCACTTCAGCTCCCTCCCTGAAGCCGTGGTAGAGGTCAGCATAAATGAAGATATAGACATTCACATGAGTCAAAATTATTAGAATTGCCAAAGAGAGAATATTTTGCATGGCCTAAGTTCATCATTCTTTCTCGAGTTTCCCTTGTGACTGAATTATTGAATTGGTAGCAGTAGTATGCCTGGGAGTTTCCTAGAGTTTATATCCATTCCCATCCATTTTAGGGAATATGCTTTTTGGAACACTAAAATACACATTTCCACCTCCATCATGACGATACGTCATTGAACATTTATCGAAATCTAGAGAAAAGGTATTGGGTGTTGTAATTACACTTAAGATGTGAGACATTGTCATTAAAGTTTATAGCTTAATGAAGAATCATGGGGAGCACTCAATATGTTCCGAGTCTGAAGTCATTGCTTGAGTAGTGCAGACACACTGGCGCTTTCTACATTATTCCTGTCATCACTTTTATTCCTTCTGCAAAGCAATAGCCAAGGTGACTTTTTTTTCCAGGGTTGTAACTCCTACACAGATAAAAATCAAGCACCAAATATTTGATTTTTGCAAAATTTCTTCATTTTTTGAGTTCAGGAACTTAAGGAGATACTTGTTCATTGGTCTATAATACAAGCTCCAAGGAGTCATCTACACGTGAATGCTTTGGTCAAAAGCATCCCACTTAAATCAGTTCCCTGGTTGACTAATACTTTCCCTTAATTGAAATTCTGTGCTAATGAATGTCACAGACCCAAAGAGAGTTGGCCTATAAATCCCAACATCCAGCAAGATAACACACAGATACTCAGTCTGTGTGCTAACCAGGTGCCCACTAAAAAAGAAAGATTGAACAGTAAACACTGACAAAGTTGTGAAGCTTATCACGTGTGCAGCAAGTCATTACACACATAAGACTGTTAAAAACAGTTGTTTATTTTGTGATACTTCACATGTCAAAAGAGCAAGCAGGCTGCAGAAACAGAAAATGCTTTGGTTCATGCTCTGGATCTTGTTCTTGGGTCTGCAATTAATAACAAGAGTCTAACTTAGAAACCTTTAGCCAATCTGCACAAAGGGCCTTATGTTTCAGCATGAGATAGGCTTTGCACTGATTTCTGGTTAAGCATGATGGTAGGCTTTCATCTGGTAGTTTTATTTGGCTAAACGTGTTTCTTAGGCATTTTAAACAACTTATAGTCCAGCAGCTGATAACTCAAGGATTTGCACAAAGGGTTAGTGAATCTCTTGATTTTCCATTGTGTGGACTTGTATCAGTATGTGGTAGGTTTTAACTTGGGCCGCCATTCTAACCAGTAAGAGAGCATACAGAGAAGATTCAAGGACACACACACACACACACACACACACACACACACACACACACACACACACACAGACACACACACACACAAAGAAAGGAAGAAAAAAGAGGGAAAGAAGGAAGGAAAACTCCTATGTGTCATCTCCTGGTCTCTTGGAAATTCAGACTCCAAGTGATATGTAGTTCATCTGCCAAATAATGAGGGACCATCAGGTTGGAGGGACAAAGGAAGTCAGGGCTTTCTCTTCTGAGACCAGGTCTAGGTCAGTGATGGGACCCCATACACTCTTACACGTGAAAATCCTTTACTTACATTTTTTCAGTGTCCCATCTTCTTGCTTTAACTCTTACATTGGCCCTAGGAATGGTTGATATCACCATAGTCCCTGTGTGGAAAGACCAAGAAAAGAAGGTATACTTCTAATAAAACAAACAACTCACCCCAGAGGCTTCTGAGGCAGCACCTTTGTCGTTTCTCTGAAGATACTTGTATCCGAAACACACTGATAGCACACATTTTTTTCACAAGGATTGTTGTAAGAACAGAGGAAACAGGACAGTGGTTTCCATCCCATAATAAATAAAGATTTATTTAGACTCAGAGTTTTAGAGATTTTAGCTTCTTATCAATTGATCCCGTTGATGTAGGTGTGTGGTAAGAGAGTCCATCACAGGGGGCTGGAGAGATGGCTCAGCGGTTAAGAGCATTGCCTGCTCTTCCAAAGGTCCTGAGTTCAATTCCCAGCAACCACATGGTGGTTCACAACCATCTGTAATAAGGTCTGGTGCCCTCTTCTGGCCTTCAGGCATACACACCAACAGAATATTGTACACATAATAAATAAATAAATAAATAAATAAATAAATAAATAAATAAATAAATATTAAAAAAAGAGAGTCCATCACAGAGGCAGAGGGCCACATTGGGACATTGGACTGAGCTCCCAAAGTCCAGTTGAAGAGGGAAAGGAATGAGAGCATGAGCAAGGAGGTCAAGACCATGATGGGTTCTGAAGCAGTTTCCCTGAGCTAATGGGAGCTCACCAACTTCTGCCAGACTGGGGAGGGCCAAGAATAGGACCAAACTAGTCCCTCTGAACGTGGTGGACAGTTGCATGGCTGGGGCAGACAGAGGGGCCACTGGCAGTGGCACCAGGATTTATCCCTACTACATGTACTGGCTTTTGGGGGTTCTATTCTCTTTGGATGGATTCCTTGCTCAGCCTAGATATAGTAGGGAAGGCCTTGGACCTTCCACAAGGCAATGTGCCTTACCCTCTCTGAGGAGTAAATGGGGGTGTGGCGGAAGGGTGGGTGGAGAGAATGGGAGGAGAGGAGGGAGTGGAGACTTGGATTGGTATTTTTTTAAAAGCCTAATAAATTAAACAAAATTCCAGACCCCACTATGGAAATCAAGGTGAACGTTCCTAACAACCTGAAGATAGATTTATAGTGTGATGATGCATACCGTGTCTGGGCATATACCTATATGTCCTATTATAGACAAGTCTGCCCATCCACATTTATTGCTGCTATATTCACAATACTTAGGAAATGAAAACAACCCCATGGGTATCACCTGAGGAGTGGATAATGAAAATGTGGTATATGTACACAATGGAATATTAATGTGGTGATATTTCATTTGTGTTTTAATAAATAAAATTTGCCTGAAGATCAGAGGGTAAAACAGTCATACAGAACAGGCAGGCAGTAGTGGCACATGCCTTCAACCCCAGCAGCCTCACTAGTTTGCCATAGAAGCTGGGCAGTAGTGGTACACACTTTTAGTCCCAGTACTAGAGAGGAATATAAGCTGGGATGAAACAGGAACTCTCTCTCTTTAGGTGTGAGGATTTCTTAGGGGCTCTCTAGTCTTGACCTTTCTGATCTTCAGGTTGAACCCAGTATCTGTCTCTGGGGTTTTATTATTCATGCTCCAATTTAGCTCTTAAGAAAAAAAACAAACTTCTGAAACGTGAAAGGAAGTGGATGGAGCTAGAAACTATCATCTTGGGAGTGGTCATGCATTTTTCTCTCATTTGTAGACGTTAGCTTTGAGTCTTAAGATATGAGCATTCTGTTTGGAATACACAGAGAAGGTCAGGAAATTTCTAAAGGTCCATGAGGGTGGGATTTCAAGAGAGGGAAGAGAATGTATGTGTTTAAAGGGTTAAAGTGCATCATAGAAAAGAAAGCACTAAATAGAGAGAGGGGTGGGAGGGCAAAATAGAGCAGGAACATGGAGAAGAATAATTAACATTAAAGAACTTTTTAAAAGTTTGTATAGAAACTTCCTAACTCCCCCCCCCCCACACACACACATTTAAATGGTGTTACCATGTAATAGGATAATGTACCTACTAGACACTACAGGCTAACAAAAAACCACTCCCAGTGTCAGGAATGGGTCTTTTGTGGTTGTTGACTAGTGAGGTCCCATAGATACCCTCAGTCATTACAGGACACTTGCAATATTCTTGGTAACCTTTTACAATTTGATGGTAAGACCTTGTTGTTGAAGACACCATGTCCTTGTATCATAGAATGCAGAAACTTTGAGCTTCGACTCTATTGGCCAGCACTAGGAGGTGCTATGCATGCTCCTGCAGTAGCTGGGAACCTTGTCAGTGGTAAAAAAAAATATTGGCTTAGCAAGGCATGCCCACTGGGCAACAGTGGCACAAATGTCATGGCAATAGTCAGCTACTTTGTGATTAGATTTGAGACCCACTCCACAAGCTAATATTATTATCTGCTACATACTAGGTCCAAGACCCCATGGGTAGACAGGTCAAAAGCCCCAGGGAGAAAACCTAGTAGTATTATTTTGCTAAATGGGCATAGCTTCTATTGAATTCAACTAGCTTCTAATGAATTATCATTAAACCTATAGACAAGATCATTTTTCAGCCCTCATCAGAGAAGTTATTCTTTTTTCTCACAGTAGATGAGATTAACAGAGACTCATGTTGGTGTAGGTACCGAGAATAAGGGAGTTTGGAACTCTCAGCACTAGATGGTGCATCTACATCACAACGCCTCCTCGCAAAGTTTGGGAATCATTGCAGAAGAGGGGGCAGAAAACAGAAGAGACACAGGAGATGGACGACTACTTGGAAACTGTTTTCTGGATCCGGCAGAGCGGATGCAGGCATGCCTGCATGTAAGTCAGGATAGCAAGCACAAGACCTGTGCAAGTTCAGGCCAGATCAAATCCCAGCATGGAGAAGAGGGCTGGAACAAGGTTTAATCCCTAGGTAAGGCGCTGTTGCCAATCAATAGTTGGTTGGAGAGGGAGAGTCAATTTTCTATAAGGATGAGGCTCCTGGTAGGTTGCCTCCACTCCAGGGCAAGGCACATATCCAAGAATATACGGGCAGCACAAATAGCTTGATTGGTTTAAAAAAAAAAAGAAATATAAAAGTTTTGTGGGGTTGAGGATGAGTGGGTAGATCCAGGAGAAGTGAGGACAGAGTAAAGATGATCAAAATATCTTAGATAAAATTCTCCAAGAACTAATACAAATGAGAAGAAAAAAGTGCCATTACGTCTGGTAAGCAGATCACAATCTCCCTCTCATTATACCCTCCATAGCCATGAAGGTTCTGTTCCTTATTGGCTGTCCTGCAGTTGGATGGCCAAAGGCCGTTAGCCCTGATCTGGAGTACTAACCTAGGTGGTGGGCTGAGTGTGGCATCTTTGTCTTGCAGCAATTGCTGAATCTTGCTGCAACACTGCACTAGCAGTTTCTTCTCCTTCTCTTCTGGACTCCATCTGTTCCATTAAAATGATGACAAAAAATGAAGCACACTGTATAATTTGGGAGGTAGTTTAGCATGTCATAGCTCATGCCACACTTCAACAACCCTGGTGTCATTATTCTCATCTAGGTCTGAAAAACTGTGGCTGAAACCCACTGCCAGGTAAATATCCCCAAAATTCAAAGGCAGCATGTAATAGAGATGCCTGGACCACTATGTTTATTTTGATATCATGAGAGTCAAGGTATAAAATCAGTGCAAATCCAAATCAGGGGATGAATGGATGAAAAATGCAGTACACATGTATATACTCTTACACACACACACACACACACACACACACACACACACACACACACACACAATGGAGTATCACTGAGACACAAGGAACAAAATATTGTGCGTGTAAGAAAATGAATGGAGCTAGAGACATTAAGTGAAATAAACCAAATTCAGAAATACAGGTACCACACAATCTAACAAAACAAAACAAAAAGACATGATGTGGATGTTGATGTGGACGAGTAAGGGAAAGAAGAGAATGGAGACTGGGGTGGCAGAGATAAGAAAGGGTAATGGAGTTGACAAATGAGACCAAGGTGCACCATATGCATGAATGAAAATCTAACAAGAAAATCGCTGGATACCTGGACCCATGCACACATGCACATGTGCGCGCGCACACACACACACACACCAAACCCCAAATCCTAAACCCTGGAGCTGAGCAATGGTGACAGAACCACCTACCAGCTCACTTGGGGCTGGCTTGCTGGGTTCTCTACTGCGTTGCCTTTAATCTTTCACTTCCCTTATGTTTTTCTTCTGCAACTTTTCTTCCTCTTTTTACTTTTAAAAAGAAACAGTTTATTTGGCCCCATGTTTGGAGGTCCATTGGCTGGAGCAGACATCAATCCAGGTCCTGGCTGTGGAGCATCACATCAGAGGTCCATGTGTAGAAGTGTTTGCATCACCAAGGGGGCAGTTAGAGAAGACCTGCGGTAACAGGGGCTTGTCCCTGTGACCCTCAAACCTCTAAATAGACCTCACCCACCAACAGCATCAACCCAGGACCATGTCTCCCGGGAAAACAATTCTCTGGGGGACACAGGCTAAGCTCACACCACAGCAAGGCCCTGGCTTGTTTCCCTGGAGCACCAGCTGCAGCCCCGCAAGTGCTAACCAGACACATGTCCCTTCATGCCACCACTACTGGCTCGGACTCTGCCGCTGCTGGCCAAGCTGCCGAACTTCTGAAACCACCAAGTACGAAAGTCAGGTAACATCGAATCAGAAATGCCGTACAGAAAGGAGTAAATCGATGTCCACAAACAGAGATGAAGACACTGAGGGTTGTCCCTTCCTCTGTGCCAGTGTGAAGAGGGGCCTCAGAGTGATGCGGAGTCCAGGGCACATGGTCAAACTCCTGGGCTCAGCACAGCAGCCTCACTTCTGCAGCTTGATTCCAGCGGGAGGTGTAAGCTCAGCATACCTGACTTCCACTGGGGCACAGAAGCATGCAGGGAGAACACAGTGTCTAGTGTCTAATGCCAATCTCCAGAGCCAGAGCCAGAGCCAGACTCAGCCTTGAACTAAAGCAGGCACAACAGCGCCTCCCTTTGATCTATTTTCTGAGACTCTAGAACCCACAGTTGCCAGTTTTATAATTTCCAAGCCTGCATTTCAACCTTCTTGATGCAAAGAACATCATCTAAACATCAGTGGGAGTCTGCACAAAGGACCCAAGTATGTCCTACACACACTACGACAGAGCAATAACTCAAACTCAGATCACTTCCACTTCCCTTCCTGAGGTTGATCATTGAGAACCAACCAGAAAACAGTTTTTGAAATCTTTCTGGCTGCCCGAAATCTTCAAATGGTTAAAAGATAATGGCTATTTTTTTTCTTCGAAATACCAATGCCATGGCAAAGAATAGAGGCCTATTTATCTGTTTTCTTTCTTTTAATTTTAAAGCATCCTATAGCTGAAACCTCACCAGCATTGTAAAAGCACCCAAATCAAACAGCCATGGCGCATTGTTGGCCTTTGATTTTTATATCCATGCATGTTTAAAAAGAGAGAGGGAAAACCAAACATGTGTGCTGTCTTTTAATAAAGATCATATTAAAAATTCAATAAATAGCAATATCTCTGATCTTTTAACAAAAGCTTCTGGTGTACAGGAAATTAAATGAAGAAAAAAAAAACCACCTTGTTAAGCTTTTTTGATTTCTGTACATTGTAGCTGGAAGCAGAATTGTTTAACTTGTAGATTTCTTCATCTTTTTTTTTTTCCTTCTACATTTTAAAATCTTTTCTTGCCCACACGTTGTCTGGGCAACACCATACATGCAGCTTGATTCGCAGAAACATTTAAAAATAAAGAGGTGGGGGGGGGGGAGAAGGCGTGTGTCATTGTCTCCTCCCCGTGGCCTGGCTGCCAGGGATCCACCCTGAACCAGGTGATAACCCTAAGAGACTTTATCTTGTCTTCCACTGGCCTCCCTGAAGCCTGCCAACACTTCTGCTGGCTGTTAGGCATTTTAAATATCCCCCCTGAGCCCTAACCTCACCCCCTTTCTCTTCTTGTCAGCTGGAATGTCTCGGAGCTGTCAGGGGCTTGTTGCTTATTGATGTTTTCGTGTGTTTTATGTCTTTTCTGAGATATGACAGGCCCCGACACAGCGCTGATTTCAATCAGCCTGCTTGCGGAGAGGCCTAAGATTTTGAGTTGCACAATCCACGTCTCAAGCCTACTTCAGAGCCTCTGTCTAATAAAAATGTTGCAGGGAGGCTGAAATAAAGGCCCTGGGCCCACCAAACAGCGGCTGAGGAATTCATGGGGCTTGAGAAAAAAAACGTGTGCGTATGCACTCCTCACCGTCACACACATCCACGCTCGCCACAGCACGCCCCCTCCCCTCTTTTGTTATAAGAAAAGCAAGAACAGAAAGTGACCCCCTGAGCCAAAGGTTCTGACACCGAATCAAATCCCTTTAGGCCTGAACTGACAGGCTGGGCCTGGCTTTAGATTACGTTATCACATCTTGGAAGGAGGCTGGCATGTACCTCCGGGTTCCCTGTGTGTGAAGAGCTGGCGGTTTTACCCTTGCTGCCTATTAAGTCAAGATCTGATGTCTTGTCGAGACTGAAACCACATCACACACAGAGCGCTGGGATAAAGGGCAGAAAGAAAAAAGCAGCCGTGGAAATAAAATGCAGAGCCCAAGAGGAACTCATTTGGGTTGTTTACAACAAGGCCGGCCATGAGAAGATTAAAAATATTAGGAAATGGTTTTGGGTAAATAGTGTGTCATTTCCTGAGACTCATACAGACATTCAAGTTTACACTGCGATCACCATATTCAAGTCAGACGGGGCCTGGCGAACTCAAGGCTTTTCACTCAGCCCACGTCAGCTTGTCCTTTTGATGGCCTCCAGCAAGTTCATTCCCAGAACCCAGTGAAGAGAGTGGTACAAGGTGCCTAGTTTTGCGCATGCGTCTGGAAAGATGCGGCATCTTCAGTGACATCATAGCGTTTTTGTTTGTTTGTTTGTTTTCTCTGCGAATTTAAAATACTAATGCTAAAGATTTTTCTCCCTTTGGAGAAGGGTATCTTTTCATTGTTGATCTTCTAAACGTTAAAAGTCAAGCAATAGTGATGAGGACCTGCTTTTAAACATCTCAGAGACTGGGTTCTCCTTTTCTACCTGACAGCATACTCGCGAATGACCTATAGTTAATATGCATCATCTGGGATTTTTAGAGAGGAAACACAAAAGGCATAGTATTATGCCAAGGGCACTTATAATGACGATATTTAATGAAGGATGAATAAGAGATAGCATCCATTAATCAAAAAGTCTCAAAAATAAGTAAAATACCCCAAAGCTGAAGAAATAAACATGAGACCCTGTCTCTTCCAGGAAAAGTAAGGTTTGGAGAAAGAATAAATTTGGGTGTTCAGCCTGAGAAGTGGGTGCTTGGAGATCCATGGACCATGCCCTGATTCAGTTTAAACAGTGATATTTCACAGTAGAATGTACCAATTCTGGCTTCTTAGGGCATGCCCACTGTCTTGGAAGTGCTGTTGGCTGACTTTGACTTGTTGTCACTCTGGTAAGATGCGCCCAGCTCTCTTCTCAGGCTGCAGCTGCCCACTTCCTCTCCAGCCCTGTGTACCGGCCCTGGGGCTCCACACTTAGGTAGGAGTTCCTGGGGTGTGGCAATCCAGCCTGATTGGGGGGGAGGGTAGGCCTTGAGTTTGGACTTCAGCTTGTTTCTCAGAGGATTGACTGGGTTGTTCCAGTCCTCCTCAGATCAGGAGCGTGAGATATTCCTCTTTCAGGGGGATGTGATGTGGACCTCTCCCTGAGGTCACGCACACAAGACAACCCCCAATAAATGCCAGCTCTCTCCCGCCCCTTTCTTTTGAGGACTGAAATGTGGGCAATGTTTGAAAACCTGTCTCCAAGCTCAGTTCTTCACTGGGCTATTTGAGTTAAAAATTTAGTATTTTCAGTGAAAAAAAAAAAAAAAAAAAAAAAAAGAGAGAGAGAGAGAGAGATAAATTCTGCCTTTAAGCTACACAGAGTAAAAATTATCTCTAAAAACAGTGTCCCTCCACCCCCATTCCATTTTTAAAATGTTATGATATTTTTAACAATATTAATATAATAACAGTAGCATGTGTTTATTGAGTTAGTCTGTATTTTATGACTCAGTATCGGATTTGTGGCTTGTTTCTACCAGCTCTGTCACTATTAATTTTTGTTCCCATTTTTTTTTCGTCCAGCAGAACATGCTCATGGAACTATTGCGTGCCTGTGATAAGCAGCTCCCACTATTATTATTTCAGGATTGCTTATCAACAGTCAACACATCTCCCCCAAATTATAGTTTTTTTTTTCTTAAGCAAAATAAAAATATGTTATCAGTTTAACTCCTTGGTCACCAAAGAGCTCCTTTGCTTCTAGCCGACGCTGAAGGATGCTGGCCTGAGGAGCGGGTGACAGCAGAGGATTAGGAAAGCATTTGGGGGAGAGTTGGCACTGTGCAATAATACCACGGGGGGGGGGCAAAGAACTCTTTCACAGTGTGACTTTAAGCTATGAACTCAATTTGCTCCCGACTTGTGACCCAGCCCATGCCAACGGGGGCCTGAGTGCCAGGGTGGTCACTGACCCTTGGAAGGGCTTGGTTGAGGCAGAAAGGCCGGCTGGGAACTCCTGGAGATCACAGACCTGCCTGGCTCCAGGAAAATGACTGCCAATTTGGCCTAGTCTCAGCTGACTGCATGCCCAGGAGGGACGGTACGGCAGTAATAAAGCAGTTTAGTGGAGAAAGATATTGCTTCAAGCTCCCCAAGCGTCCAGTCTATTTTATGTCAACATTACTCACTCACACTTCCACACAGACATGCGCTCCTCACAGCCCCCGCTCCCCACTTCTTCCCAGCCCGCGCCTTCCCCCCATCCCCCCGTGCTCCTCGTCATGTGAGTGCATGAATGTAAACCAGAATGTATATCATCTTCCTCCCAGAGAATGCTTCCTCTCCAAACTAGAAATGTTACTGCTTTACGCTATATTTCAAATTATCCCTGGAGTGGTAAAAACTTCAACATTTTCTGTCTCTAATTAAGTGGACTAAAAAAAAAAAACAAAACACAGATTGACCCCCAACAGACTGGAATGGGCCCCAGGACTGCTCAGCAGACTGGCTTCCTGTTACCCTCAATGGCCCTCCATATGCATCTCACTTCTTAAATGAAAGATTTGACTCTTGAAGATGATTTCAAGACTAAGATTTACAATTTCCTTTCTTTCTATCTCTCCTTTTTTGTGTGTATGTGTGTGTATGTATTATGTCTGTACATGCAGAGGCCAGCATGCAGCCTCAAGTGCTGCTTCTTGGTTTTCACATTGTTTGAGACACGCTGTCTTAGTATTTTGATGCCAAGTTACTGGTCCAAGAGTTCCCAGGGTTTTCCTGTCTCCAACCCCCAACTCGCAGTAAGAGCACTGGAGATCAGACACGCAATACTAAATTTGGTTTATGTGGGTTCTTGGGATCCAAATTCAGATCCTCATGGTTGTTCTCCAAGTTCTTTACCCACTGAATCACCTCCCCAGTTCCAAGGATTAGAATTCCAAGCACCCTTTTCTATTGTTCAGAAGGGATTCAAATCCGTATTGACATTTGCAATATGATACCATTTAGAAGTTATTATATATGATAGGTTTATTATAAGCAGGATGGATGCCATCTTGAAAATACCCTTGAAAACATGTATGCTTTCTTATGGGAAGAGAGAAATAGAATAATTTTGAAAATCCACAGGTGAGAAAGCAGGTGATGGTGGTGAAAAATGAAAATGTATTTATTTTCTGTGCTGTCCTGGTATTTGAGGAAGAACTAGCAAAGCTACATTTCAGCACCACGATGAGAGATGCTATGCTTCACAAAGAACACACAGAGTTGAATTTCGCTGGCTGCGTTAAGATCAGCAAATATTTATCAAGTGTCTCTTGTGTACCTGTGCTGTTTGTGCAGCTCTCAAGGCCACCTGGAGAGGTGGCAGTGTCATTGTAACTCCTCTACAGGAGAGGGCATTGAGGCTGCAGAAGTCAAACCTTGCCGCAAGTTCAACCGGAGCAGCTGATGGACTCAAAGTTAAAGTCAGACTGAGGCTTTTTTTTTAACATTCAAAACTGCATCATCCTAAGGAATTAGGCTCTTTGTTGCAGGCTTTTCGTATGGAATTACTCTGAGCAAACCTGACTGTTTCATGCAAAACTTCAATAGAAATATAATCCTTAAATTTAAATAATAATTCCACGTAACAATACACAGACTACAATAAAATTTTATTATGAAGATGTCCCCACAGCCTCTTCTTTTGAACGCGTTGTCTCTAAGATATAGATAGGGAAAGGGAAACTGCCTCCCATTCATTCTGTGAGCCCAATTATTTCTGTTCATACTTTTCATAAATTGTGAATCAAAGTTAAAAGATTTAGACTAGACATTCAAAGGGAAATAATCCCATCTCTTCTCTCTTGCAAAAGTAACAGCATCTACAATTGACTAATTACAGGGAGAATTGGGCATTCCATGAAGATTAAGGGCAAGTAGCTAATTACACCCACAAGTGGCTAACAGCAGCTACAATTAGCTGTTTATAGGAGCAATTATGGGTGTAGCCAATTTTGCACTCCCAAAATAATTACAGGTGCAACATCACACACATGCCGTTAGACTTGTCTTTTGAGATGCAGGCCCGGTGTATGCAACCTTCATCATTCCTTTCCCTACACAGGGAAAGTAAGTGCCCAGGGTGCTCCAGAATTTAAGATGACCCGATATTATCAACTTCAAAAATTTGAGATGACAAAATGTCCTTCATTAACTAATTTGTGTGCTTCAGAACCTGCTATCAACCCAATTCATACCTCCTGTTAATGCTTGAAGCATCTGATAAATAACAACACAAGAGAAAACCATTAGGTTTCTTTCATTTTTTTTAAGGCAGACTCACTAATTAATTGGTAGTAAACTATATGTAAGCACACATTTTAAGATCAAAGGACAACTGACCTTAAATTATCAATGTTAAGTTCTGGGTGGAACCCTTGATCTTAGAGCTGGTTTCTTTCAATATTTAGTTGATAGATGTTCTTGGAATGGCTACTATGTTTGTGGAATTTTGTTTGGAAGGCCATATTTGAAAGGAATGATTTATGGGTGATTCCTATTCAACTTCTTAAAATTTACTTCTTGCTCTGAGAAGCCCTGAAATCTAGATAGAGTCCAACTTTGTATTTGGGGGACTCAGAATTGAAGCCAGTGACACAATGTCTCAAAAGACTCTCCCAAATCTACACTGGTATAGCTCTATGGCCAGCCAGACACAAACCCACAGATAATCAACAGACATTTGTTTTCCTTCCCTCCTTCCTTCCTTCCTTCCTTCCTTCCTTCCTTCCTTCCTTCTTTCCTTCCTTTTTCCCCTTTTTCTTCCTTCTTTACTCCCTCCATTCCTCCCTTCCTTCTTTTTCTTTCTTCTATTCCAAAAGTTTTGGTCTTGCTTTTAAAATTATATAATAATATTCAAAGATAACAAGAGCTGTACTTTTTAGTTTTTTGCATATCAGGAATTCCATATGAAATAAAGTTCTGGTTATCATTCCTTCCATATGCATCATATAATTAGTTTTTTAACCTTATTACAGGCACAAGGTAATTTTTTATTCCTCAGAATTGTATAACAGCTTCTTCTGAGACTCAAACTTTCCATTTTAATAGAAAACTCTTAAAAGACGATGTTTACAGAAAGAAAACAGTAGCATGATCTAAGGGGAGGAGAAAGTTTAAAGAGAAGCTGTTAAGACAGGAAGTAAACACCTCAAAATACTTCCAGGAAGTTCCTAAAACTGACCAGACTCAGCAACACACACCTCTTTCTGAGTGTATAAAGACCGTTGAGAGTCACTTGTAGACAAGTAAAGCTGTAGAGAAGACTGTCCAACAAGGCCAGCTACCTGAAGCAAGCAGAGACCTAACAAACTACTTATAAGAACTAAAGACCACCTGAGTTTCCTAGAAAAGTCTCAGGGCAACTGAGCCATACAAAGGATGCTCTCCAACACATTGAGCTGCCTTCAGTCTGCAGCATGCTATAGGTCTCCAATTTTTATGAGCTGTCACCAATGCTGGGATGGGCTTTGGTGATGCAGCTGTCTTGGAGTCATTTCTGTTTCTGTAAGTAACCCCTCACTCATATTCCTGTGAAGTAATCCCAGTAAAACTCACTGGTTCACCAAGATGCACTATGGTCTATTTGTACTTTGTTTTGTTTCAGGCTCCTTTACAGGGTAAGTAGATGTATGTTTCATCTCCCCAGAAAAGGTATGCCAGACAACACTCAGACAAGAGGCATTGAGTTTAGGGCTATCTCATGTCACCTGAGTTTGAAAAGCAGAAAACCAGCTTAAGGCAATGAGACTACAATCTACTTATGCCTGCGTATTCCAGAACAGAGTCAAATTTCTTGAAAATGAAATCCTAGCATTCCTGGCCGAAGCACCCAGAAATACCACTGTTTGCTCAGGAAGCAGGGCCGTACTTGCACATGGGAAGGCAAGCTGCTGTGGCTGGCGGAACCTGAGGGCCAGGATTTCAGCTCTGCTGCTGCATAAGCTTTTCTGAGCTGTGTTTTCCAAGTTCCTTCTCTAATTCATATAAGGTGTTTCTACCCATGGACAACAAAGTCATTTTATGAAGGGACCAGGCTCACCTGAGCTAGAATACACATTTCGCCACTTAGAAGGGGGTGTCTTATAAGTTCTTCAGACTTGTCCAGACTCAGTTTCTCTTTCTGGACAAATCCAATAGAACAGCCATAGCATGTCTCCTTCATTGTGTTGGTCGTGGCTGACATAATGTGTCTTGCCCACTGGGGACAGACTTCAGGACATTGCTATTATATCAGAAGAAGAACTTTGAAATCTTCAATCTTCAGAACAACACAAGTCAATGCAAGCAAACACTCTCATACTTCTTTATATGTGTTCTTTTCTGAGGGTTTGAGGTAAAGTGAACTAATCTCCAGGACCGCATGCTCTATTCAGTACTACAGTATTCTTATTAATGGGAATAACAGGTACAATGCCACATCTCCATTCTAGCTCCTTATTAGTGTCTGAACATACATTTTATAAGTCAGAGTTTTCTTGGGGTATATGTTCCCGAGAAATAAAGGTGGTTCTGCTGCCAGCAGCTGTGAGGACAGAGAGTGTCAACAAGTAATAACACTCATCTAATTCAGATCAACCAGGAAAATAGTTGCTGAGATTGTATGGGTTTCCACCCCCCCCCCCCCCCCCCCCACCACCACCACCAGCAAAAATGACTTTAGAGTTTTGGATATATGCTTGTTGTCGTCTGGGGCCAGGGATCCCCACTGACGATGTGACATGTACTCGCTCATAAGTGAGCATTAACCCTAAAGTACTAAAGTAAAGGAGAAACATGCTACAACCCACAGACCCAGAGAGGCTAAGTAACAAGGGTTTGAGGAATGATGCATGAACCTCGCTGTGACAGGGAAGTAGAATGGACATTGCCAGTGGAACGGAAAGGGAGACTAGAAAAGGGAGTGGGGATGAGAACAGGGAGGATCAGGCTGGGGGAGGATGGAGGGAGAGAGTACTAGGAGAGACAACTGGAATGTTGGGGCATCTCTGGGATAAACTTAGAGCGATGGGAACTCCCAGGAATCTATGAAGGTGGTTCCAGCTAAGACTGCTAGCAATGAGGGATATGGGTCCTGAACCAGTCATCCCCTGTAATGAGGCAAGACTTACAGTGGAGGCAATGGGACATCAACCCAGCCACAAACCCTTTGACCAACCATTTGTCCTGTCTACACTATGTGATGGGGTAAAGATGGCACAGAAATTGTGGGAGTGACCAGCAATGACTGGCATAGCTGGAGACTCATACTTTTAGAGGGAGCTCTCCACTGAGGGCCAGGACCTAGAGAGGGGAGACCTCCAAGACCTAGGATAAAACCAAACACAAATGAGAAATCAAAGTCAATGAAATGACTCCCAATGATGCTCTTCTGTACTCATAGATTGGTGCCAAGCCCAGGTGTCATCAGAGAGGCTTCATCCAGCAACTGATAGAAACAGATGCAGAGACCCACAACCAAACATTAAGTGGAGCTTGGGGAATCCCGAGGAAGACAGGGGGAGGAGGAATTTAGGGCCCAGTGGTGTCAAGGGCATAAGAAAACCAAAAGAACCAACAAATCTGGGCTCATAGAGGCTCACAAAGACTGTACCGACACCCATGAAGCCTGCATAAGACTGACTTAGACCCTCTGCATATTATTACAGTTGTGGGACTTGATCTTCATTTGAGACTCCTAACAGGTTTGTCTCTGTCTGTGTTGCCTGATTTTGGAACCCATTCTTCCTACTGGGTAGCCTCATCCAGCCTTAATAGAAAAGAAGATGTCTAGTCTCACTGCAACTTGATCTATGATAGCTGGCCTGCCTCTATCTAACAGATACAGTGGATAGGGTGGGTATGGATGGAACATGCCCCTCAGTCTGAGTTACCCCACTCAGGATGATCTTTTCTAGTTCCATCCATTTGCAAATTTCCCCATGCAATTATTTTTAACAGTGGAGTAATACTCCATTGTGTAAATGTACCACATTTTCTTTATCCATTCTTCAGCTGAGGGGCATGTAGAGTATTTCCAGTTTCTCGAAATTACAAATAAAGCTGCCCTGCACATAGTTGTGCAAGTGTTCTTGTGGTATGTTAGTGTGTCCCTTGGGTATATGCTCAGGAGTGGGAGAGCTGGATCTTCCTTCCTAAGACTGTCTCACCACGTATTCATCTAGGAGATGGTTTGGAACTCAGTATGTTAGTCTTTCTGCCCACAGTGATTCTCCCGCCTTTGCCTCCTGAATGTGGAAGCTAGAGGCATACCCAATTACACTTAGCCATGTCTCTTTTAATTACGCCTGTCACTCTTTGGCAGGGGGAGGGGAGAGAAACCTGATCAGTGAGCTGCTATGGATTATTATAACTAGGCAAAGTTGTGCTTTATTTGTTTGTGCTACCTTTGCTTGACAATATAAAGGTTGCTGCATTTGTTTAATTATGTACAGATGTGTTGCTCTTTCACATGTGCTTGCCTAAAACAACTGGTTGGTCTAATAAAAACATGAAGGGCCAATAGCTAGGCAGTAGAGAGATAGATGGGGCAGAGAGAATAAGTAGTAGGAAGAGAGGAGAGAGAAAGGAGAAGAAGGTAGAAAGAGAGGGAGACTCCTGTAGCCATCCAGGCAGCTGCCAGCCAGTCAGACATGAAATAGGACATACAGAACGAAAAAAAGGCAAAAATACCAAAGACGAAACATAGATGAAGAGAATCAGGTCAATACAAGATATAAGTGTATACGTAGAATGATCTTTTGTTTCCCGGCTGCCCAGACCCAAATATCTACACAGAAACTATATTAATTACAACACTGTTTGGCCAATCGCTCAGGATTCTTATTAACTAACTCTTCCACCTTAGATTAACCCATTTCTATTAATCTACGTATCATCACAAGGCTGTGGCCTACCGGTAAGGATGTGGCAGTTTTCTCCTTCAGTAACGACATGGTGTGTGCCCGACTCCACTTTCTTTCTCTCTCTGTCTCTTCCAACCTGGTTATATTCTGTCCTGACATAGAACAAAGCAGCTTCTTTATTAGCCAAGGGTAATAAAACAGATTCACAGCATAACAGAGGGGAATCCCACATCGTATAGGAGCTAGTGGGACAAGCATAAGGCTGAGAATTCATAAGTAATAGTAAGTTTCCATGTCATGATGTGGGAGCTGGTTGGTGGCCCAAAAGAGAACTGCTAAAGTGAGAAATGAACCAAACTGACCTGAAAAAATGCAAATGAGAAGGACCATCCTGAGGAAAGTTAAAACCCAATGCTGAAGAAAGATTGAGAAAGGTAGTTTAAACTATGCCCTGAACTCTGAAAGGAGAAAAGAATGCCATGCTCTGCCTACGGGGTTTTGTAACAGCTTGGTTCCAGTTGCCCTTGGAGAACTCACCTTGGTGACTCAGGGAACCACTTTCCTCCACTGCCCCTCACGCTTGCCTACAGCACCTGTTAGTGGGAGTCACCAGGCCATATCTCTTACACAGACTTCTGAGGAAATGAGAACTATGGCTGGCAAAATTAGCTTGGGTATTAGAAGGACCAACAGATTCACTAACTTATTTTTTTTTTTTTTTTAGTTTGCAAACATCTGGAGACTTTTCAGATAAATCTATTCTGACCGTAATATAACACTCAACAAAAGAAAATGTCTAGAAATGTCCCAAACAAGATTTGCTCCAGTTCTAGCTTCAAGGAGAAAAAAAGAAATACAGTCTCTGTTGTGACTTATTTCAAAGTTTGACTGGCCGCTGAAAGAATGGGTTTATCTGCCTTTGCGGTCTGAAGCTTGTACACCCATGAACAGGTGGGGGCAATTTAATCCTCAGTGTGTCAAAATAAAAATCTGCACTCCTCTAGATCCTAACTGCACCTACATGGGAATGGAGGAATAATCAACTTGCTTTTATGGAACATTTTGCCCAGGTGCCAAAAAAAAAAAAAAAAATGATACAGCATGCCTGCCTGCTTTTGTACTGATTTTGGTTGTTTTCCTCTGCGTCTTGGTAAAAACAGAGCCTTCTTTCAATATGATATTTTCCAATTAATTAATGCAGAAAACCAGCAGCATTATATAGTTCAGAGAGCACATGAGGAACATTTTATAAGAGATCATCCTATGGGGTATACACACACACACACACACACACACACACACACACACACACACATATGTGTGTGTGTGTGTGTGTAACATACTGTTGCTTGCTCCATGCTGCTTTCTACGACCATCCTTGGTAGGAAGGGACAGTGGACAACTCAATGTTGGGGAGGAGGAACAACAAGTAGCATGTGCTACTTGTTGCATTTAATTGAGACTTGCTTAGAATTCAGATGGAACCTATGGATCCTTATAGTTCAAAATAGTCCTAACAAAGAACAATCCAGTACCTGTGTGTAACTGGGATCTCTCCAGTTTTAAGACGGGACAAAGGCTGTCTTTGGCAACAACATGTCCACGAACTGGCAGATGCAATGCTAAGTGACACAAGTCAAGACAAACACTTCATGTTCCCACTCATATGCGTAGAGTAAAGTTGATTTCGAAGAAGTAGAGCCAAGCTATGGTGACCAGAGCCTTGGGAGGGGATGCGGGAAGGAATCATTCTGTGGGTACAGGGGTACAGTTGGCTGTCAAGAAAGCCATTTTAACAGAAGAATAACTCTGTTGACAACAATGAATTGGGTATTCCAAGCTAGCCACGGAAGTTGATTTTGAGTGTTTGACAAACTAAGAAATGAAAACGGACCGAGGTGATGGATGTGTCAATCACCCTGATACAATCATTGCGTATTGACCTAGTTTCATTTCTATTGCTGTGATAAAATACCCCAACAAAAGGCAACTTAGGGAGAAAAAGTTTATTTCCGTTGACAATGCCCGGTTACCATCCATGCTTGTGGGGGGAGTCTAAAGAAGACTTTGAAACAGCTAATCACGTCACGCTCGTAGTTAAGAGTGGAGAGAAATGAATACACACATGCTCACTTGCTCACCAGTTTAAACTCAGCTACATTGATCTACTCTTAGGCAGCTCCTGAAGCCCTGCCTAGGAAGAACACCACCCACAGTGGACTGGGTCCTCCTGCATTAATTAGCTTAATTAAGACAACCCCCACAGACGCGCCCACAGGCCAGCCCTAATGTGTGTCAATCTCTCGCTGATGCTTTCTTCCTTGGTGGTGTTAGGTTGCTTCAAGCTGACATTTAAAGTTAGCCATCACACACATAAACTTTTCTTGAAATGCTACACACTGTTGTATTAAGTTGTAAAAGCACTACAGATTAAACAAAATTCATTACAGGGGCCGGAGAGATGGTTCAGCCATTAGGAGCACTAACTACTCTTCCAGAAGATCTGTGTTGGAGGCCTAGCATCCACATGGTGGTTTACAACCATTTCTAAGTTGAATTCCTGGGAACCTGACACCTACTTCTGACCACTTTGGGCATCTGGCATATGTTGGTATACAAACATACATGCTGGCAAAACACCCATACAGTTAAAAAATAAAAAAAAAATAAATTAAATGCATTGGAAAAGTAATGTTTGAATGTGGGACAAGCATAAGGCTGAGAATTCATAATTGGTGTTTTCTACAGTTCAGAGTAATGCACTGTTTGATTGCCTGCTGTTTTGTGGATATGGCCACTGGGACTTGCATAACACATGGGCTCTGGAATGAAGTATTGCATGGAATTCCAGCCTCATTCAGGTATTTGGCTAGGCTCATTTCTTTTATTCTCTGATTTCAATGACTTCAAATAGATTTTTTTTAAAATTGGTCATTGCAAATGAGGAATGGAAAGGGCCTGCTTTGTAAAAAATTATTTCACCAAGCAGATTGCCATGCCTGCATGGCCTGGAAGCGAAACAGAGTGAAGGACGTCAGGATTAAACACACGTACACCTCTCTAGTCGCTGGTAAAAGAAGCCCTTTCTTGAACAACACCACGGAGGTTTTTACACCTAACATGGTCAGGTGGGCCAACAGGTGAAGACCGCATTGCCTGATCCCCAGTCAAGGCAGGGCAATGCGTGCTCAGGAAGCAGGGTTGGTAAACAACTTTGACACAGCTCTCAGAAGCTCAGATCACTAGTGGGGAAGAGCAGCTGGAGGCCAGGGCTCCAAACGGTCCCAACAACAGATCATATGCAACTATTCAGAAGAGTGTGATACAAACAACCCCTTCCAGACACAGTAAGTGGCTAACATCCATTGCCTTAAACAAGTGTCTTTCCATAAATAAGCTTTTGGAGCTTCCGTTAGATAATCTCTCAGATATACCACTGAGAAATTATCATCTACAGACCATGAGCTATAAGGGCTTTTATATTCGGAACGGTTTACCTAGCAACGCTGCAGAGAACACCATATCTGTCAGGTGCACAAACATCTTGGACACACAAGCTTCCATTCTGCTGGGCCTGCGTCAGCAGCTCAGCCTAGGTGGGTGTGTCTGCATTTTATCTCAGGTAGCAAATAGCGAACAGTTTCTCTTTTCATCAGTTATCTGAGGATTGGGGATTTACATTCCAATCCTACTTAAATCTCGTGTCACTATTTTTATTTTAAGCCGCGGTGAGTCTCCGACAATTTTCTCGAAAGGAACTTAGGTGTGTGAAAATAGATAAGCAGCAGCATGGGAACCTCACTGCTTGATCGCCAAGCAGACACACTGGGGATAAATTGACTATTGCAGGGTCGATTTTCCAGCTACAAATCTCCATAAAAGAGTTGGGGTCGCACCGAAGGTAGAGAATTTGATTATTATGGAATCTCATCACTTGCCTCTCTGTAAAGAGAGCACACGTAGCTTCACTTATGCAAAACCCTTGGGATTCACATACATCGGTTTTTGTACCTGATAAACTATCAAGTTCCTGCTTTTTAACTGTTGAAGGAGTCTCTCCAGCTGAGAAGAAACCAACTGGGTAGTTTCTCAAATACACCATTTTCCACCACCCAGGACAGTGTCGTCTGCATTTGGGCTTTGGTTCACCTTGCCTGGGGTGCTTTTAAAATAGACAATCTTAAACTTATTGGGTTTTGTTCTCTCGAGTTAAGTCTGAAGGTCTGCCTTGTTTAAAGGGCCCGTTACCTGAATCTTCCACAGACTAAAGAGAATGAAACCTGATTGATGTGGTTCAGTGCAGCGCACCACGCCTGCCTGCGGTCCGTGCGCTACCACACAATTCATGAACCAGGCAGGCAAGGGGCTGGAGATTGAAACACACAGAGACTCACGGTTCATCCTTGAAACAGGAATGCCCCCCTTATTGTGTACCAGAGCCGTTAATATAGAGATTCTTACCTGATATCCACGCCCCAGCCAAAGCACCAGAAACCACTCCTCTGCCATCAGGAACTCATGAGTTTCGTGCTCAGAGCAGCTGCAAACTATCTCAGAGCAGAGGAAAACAAGTTGTTTACAAGAAATTCAGGATCTGGGGGTTCACAGTTCCCAACAGTTAAGAACTCAGCAACTGGATGGGATGCCCCTGGGACCCATGACTCCACATCCCGTAAGAATGAGAAAAGTTCCCACAGTAGGGTACAGGGTTAGTCCTCTACAGAGTTATTTGTGTATTCGCGAGATGTTTCCTATGACTTTGCTAGAGTTTGGATGTAGAATGTGTTCTGTAGGCTCTTATGTTTCAGTCCTAGGTTCACAGCTGGTGGTACTGTTGGGGGGGGGGGCTGCTAGGAAGCCTGGCTTGATTGGACAGACTATATCAGCTGGAGGAAGAGAAAGAACTGATATCTGTATGTGCCGGAGTTCTGATGCATCCGTCCTAGGAACAGTGTTATGAGTTAAGAACAGTTTAGAACCATGATTTGCAAGAGATATATGTGCGTGTGTTCTTAAAATGACAAGAACCTATAAATGAGACAATGTTCAAAAACAGAATGGAGGCTTCTGCAGCATCTGGGATGACCTCCGGGTGGGAGGCTTTCTGCCTGATTCCAGATGGGATCACCAACCTGGCATGCTTCTCCAGGGCTCTGTCCTGGCTGCATCTCACGTATTTCTGAAGTCATTCTGAAAGCACTGACTTTAGTTTTCAGGCATGAATGCTGTAAGACTACATGCATTTTTATTTCATATTTACATTTGATTGAATATCTTTGCTTTCTAAGTCCAAAATTAACTTGTACATGTCTGATTCCAAAATATAATATTCTTTTATGTGATGAGTTCCTGTCCCAGGGGATTTTTAGAAGTATGTTGGAAATTTGCAAGCACATGGGAATTGGAAAATTCCCTGAACTATATAACTAAGCAGATTCCAGCATAAATAGGTTCTTAGAACTGGGTAGACCTACCCAAAGGCTATGTAATTTTACAAAGCGTCTTGACAGTACCATTATTTCACTACCTTACAGTTTGTAAACTGCTTTATATTTTTCAAGGTAATACATGCATATTCCATATTCTAGGAATGATGTAGGATGCCAAGAACTATTAAATGTTTAAGGGATATATAGGGATAATTACATGCTAGCCATCCCGTTAAGAATACTCCAGTTAACACCCCCATCCATCTATCCATCCAGCTGTCACTTAGGATATTTCTTAAATGCTTACTATGTGTTGAGCATTTTGATTGATGCCAAGAATACAAAGATAAGTATTCATGATATAGTGTTTTCTGTCCTGGATTTGATAATCTATCAGTAGTAAAAGGTAGTATATAAGAGATCACAGCAAAATATATTAAGTGTGATGTCAGAAAGAGGGTGTCAAAGCAGTAACTGATAGGCCCAGACACGGCCATAGCTATCAGGAGAGTTTCCTATAGGTGGAGAACTTATTATCCACAGAGGCTGTATTTTGTGGCAGAGAGAAAAAGAATGTAATCCAGCCAAATATAAAACTCAGATGTGATTTAAGAAACGCTGAAAAAAAGGGCAGTGGTAGTGCATGCCTTTAATTCCAGCACTAAGAAGGAAGAGACAGACAGATCTCTGTGAGTTCAAGGCTATCCTGGTCTACAGAGCTAGTTGCAGGTCAGGCTCCAAAGCTACAGAAATACCCTGTATTGGAAAAAAAGAAAGAAAGAAATCCCAAGAAAAGGATTGTATAGATATGGTAAGAGAAACTGGAGAGAGAACTGGACTACCTGTTTTAAGTAAGTGCCAAATTATTTTGCAACTGATATAATGAGTTGTAAAAAGTGGATTATCACTGTACTGCTTCCACTAACGCTGTCTGTCCTTCATCAGACACGCAAATCACTCATTGAGCCAGGGAATTGGTGATATTTCTCCACTGGATTTGCAGTTTTAGTACATTCAAAGGTGATGTCCATTTCTACTGAGCTCCACACTTGAGGAGCAAGACTTTCGACTAATCTTCATCAAAATTACTCAGTTCAGGTTTCTGAGCTGGCTAATTTTTTAATTCCAAAGCCTGTTAAAGTACTGTAATTTTTAAAATGGATTTTTGTTGCTGCTGTTTTTTTTTTTTTTTTTTTTAAGACAGAGTTTCTCTCTGTGTAGTGCTGGTTATCCTAAAACTCACTCTGTAAACCAGACTGGACTAAAACACACAAAGATCTGCCTGCTTCTGCCTCCAGAGTGCTGGGATTAAAGGTGTGCACCACTACCGCCTGGAAAGATAGTGCAATTTTGCTAACAATATAAATTAGAACATATTAGAAATTTAAATCTGGTAAGTTATATAAAATTAACTTACCACATTAAAGAGAAATTTAAAAAGATTCAACTTTTGTACTTTTATCAGCATAATTAATCATATCAACATAATTTAATCAATATATTCTCAAAATTGAAATTTCTAAAATTTAGATATTTCTATTAAAATACTTACAGTAAAATCTACTTAAATATGAAATAAATATGTGTCTTCAAGTCAATAATAAAACAAATACTATAAAATGATGAAATTATTTTATAGTATTTGGATTTTTTTCCCCCATAGATTGCCAATAGTACTGTAACTTAACAATTTTGGATGTTTTAGCTGATGTGATAAAGAAAGAAAATAGAAGCTACCAAGTTAGTTATTGGAAAAGAAGGAAGAAATTGATTTCATTAGTAGACAACATGATCATAGTTTTGACAGTCTTTAAAACCTATTGGTCCTAGTAAAAAATCATATAGTTAACAAGTTTGTATGAATATTTTAATTTGAATTATGTGAACAATAGTTTAAAGAAGAAAGATTGAAAGAGCTATGCTCTCGGGTCCAGAGAGACGGCTCAGTAGTTATGAGCATAGACTGTTATTGCAGAGAATTTGTGCTTGGTACCTAGCACAGGTGTCAGAAAGCTCACAACAGCCTGCAACTAAAATGCCATATTTTTCTCTGGCCTCATGCATGTATCACACACAGATACACAGACAGACAGATAGACATACGCAGAGACAGAGAGAGACATACATACCTTCAATAATTAAAAAAATATATCCAAAGTCAATGTTTGAATAAAAGTACATTCGTGATAATACCATAGAAAGTATAATTCTAAGAAAAAAGTAACAAGAAATCATAAATTTAGCTAATGAATACTTTAAATTGTTATCAAAAGTCAGAAGCATGACCCATAATAATATTTTTATTATATGACATTATAGAATACTGAACTTTTAAAATTTGATTTTATTATAACTTCAATGCCAGATAGTTATTTTGGAAGATAAGTAAGAAATATGGTGGGAGGATTTTGAAGCACGTGTGTAAGAATAAATATTGAAAACAGTTAATTAAATTGACAAAAAAAGACATATAAAAATAAGATAATTAAACAGTTATAAAAATTATTAGCTATTTCAAGGCAAGAAGAGGACTTGTCTCGACTTGGGAGCCTAGAAACTCTAAGGGAAATCTGACAAAGATGCTCGGCTCTATTGTCATGAGAAGGCAAAGAGCTAAAAGTGTCCCACAAGTCTGTAAGAGGCACAAAAATGTCAATAGAAAAGTGAGAAGTAGGGCAATAGCGTGTAGGAATGAGGAAATCCCAAGACACAACAACAAATACAGCTGACACAAGCTCACATCCGAGTGAGGATCTGGGCATGGAAATGAAGTGCTTTGTGTGGCTCTTACTTGTGACATGAAAACAGAAACAGAAATAATAGAAATTGTAGGACAGCATCTTGAAAGATTTGGGTAAACCACTCTCATATACTCTTGATGCAAACATGGAACACTACAGTCTTTATGAAAAGGTATTTATAAATATCTGTACAGTTTAAATACACAATGCCATTGGGCTAACAGGTATGAAGTCATTGTTAGATCACAGACATATCTACCATATCTCCTAAAACAGACTCTGTATTTTAGAAAGACCCTCCAGTGATCTGTGTGAACATTTAGATTTGAAATATCCTAGCATAAAAAAAACATGATAAATTATTCACTTTCTAAAAAGTTACTTGGTAGCCAACTGAAGAACAACTTGGCACGGCATTAACTGAAAACAGATAGATCTTGGTATTGATTAAAACATGCATATTGCAAAATAGCTAGAAGATTTTTAGATAAGGAACAAAAAAGATAGAGGTGATGAATATGTGGGTTTTCCTCATTAGGTCCCTGCATAGTATATTAAAACATTATATTGGATTGCAAAATATATAGTTATTTTTTATCAATGGGAAACAAAATTAATATGGCACTTATACACAAGAAAATTTTATGCAGCTGTCATGAAAAATGAAATTGACATTTGAAGTAAAATAGATGCAACTGTAGATTCTGATGATATGTAAAATGAGCCAGATTTGGAAAGAAAACACTGCAAATCTTCTCTGATATATAGATGAAAACTTAAAAGCACATGGTTCTTTAAGCCTAATAGTCGTCTACCAAAAAGACATCAGTCTGTCAGGATTTATAAACAGAAAATTTTGTAGTCACATATTTTCATTTGCAAAAAAAAAACAAAAATCAAAACAAAAACAGAAGAGTAAGCATCTGAGTGTTGAGTGGCTGATAGAAAAGTGATGCTTCAGGAAATTGTGGTCACTGCACAACCTGGGATATTCTGCAGAGTCAGGAAAGATGGTTGCTAGCCTTCCGCTGTTGCACTAGATAGTACCTGTGATATTGTCAGGGGGCAAGAATTACTTGCTGAGTAACGCAAGTAAGGGAGGGACTCTCATGTATGAAAATGACCAACTGCACATGTGTGCAGTACAAGATTTGTCTGTGTTTCATGAGTATGGAGAAAGGTATAGACTATGACAAAGAAATAGATAATTCAAGGCTTTGTTGGGGGTAGAGGAGAGGTAATTATATATATATATAATATCATATTATTATATATCATAATCATTACAACAAACACAATATAAACTTAAAGTAGGATTAGTTCTTAGTAGGAGAAAGGAAGGGTAAGAACTGGAGAGGAAAAAAAGGAAGGAAGGGAGAAAGAGAGGGAAGGAGGAAGGGAGGAAGGAAAGACACATTTTCTGGGTAGGATGAGTAACACATGAAATCTAGAGAAAACATTGGGAATGAGTGTAGGATAGAAGGCATATGGGATAGGACCACACCCTGGGCAGTTTGGAGGGTTTGATTGGTGCTGAAAGTTGTGATAAGCATTTGGCTTTCTTGAAGGAAGGCAGAGGCCCCAGCAGGTATGAATTTGAAAAATGCCCTAACAGTGGAGGAAGGCCTTCAGAGAATAAGAGGAGACCAGTGGTAAGGGGGTTACAGACGGCCTAGGCGGGGTGCACTGGGAGTGAGGTAGCAGGAAACCATGTGGGGAAAAGTTAGGAACACAATCTATAAATCACAGTGATTCGTAGACCCTGAGAACTGAGGGACTAGCACATGTTAGTGTCGATGACCAAAAGGCTGGTTGTGAATACAACAGTTGAGGCAGGGAGGGAAGGAGGGGCTAGTCGGGCAGGTTCTGTTTGGCTGTAGTTGGTTGGCCTTCCCATGGTTTTCTCAATTAATGCTAGAACGTCTTGGCTCAAGTGCTTTTCCTATGAAGGTGGCGCCATGGCAAGGAGCGACATTCATTTTGACAGTCTAACGCTGGCATGGTAATTTAAGAATCAGTTGCTCCGGCCCTAACAGGCACAGCCCCAAGTCTTGCAGGCCATGCCAGCCGCCGAGGCTGCAATGTTGGCTCTTACTTGACACTTGCTGAGTGGCAGCACATCCCTGGTTGGCTACACTTCAACCCCGGAGTGGATTTTACAGCAGCTGCAGCCATTCCAGCTTGGCTAAGGCAGCCCTCCCCCGACTCCTTCCAGAGAGCAGCCCCGGCTTCATCTTCCTGTACCACAGGGATCCAGGCTGAACACTCCCCATGACTCAGAGAGGAAACCTGCGTTATCAGTGTCTGCCTAGCAACTGAAAGGTGACACGGGGGGCCTTCGTTTCAACCCATTTCCTCTTGATGAGAGGAAGGGATTCTCCTGCGAGTTATTACCTGAAATAATACCATATGGTAAAATGTAAACAACATCTGCATATTCATGTAATAATTTCATCTGTTTAATTAGTTCCAGCAAAGCAGTTTACCCTCTGAGGCCCTTGCTGTCAGCTCGGCGCTCATACATCCAGGGCTGGCTGTCGGGCTTGACAGTCCTCCATTGTTCGTCTTCTGCTAGCATCTCGGCAGTTACTGAATAAGTGAATCTTCTCAGGGGTGGGGCATGTGTCCCCACTGATCCACATATTGAAGGGGCGGGTGGGGGAGAGCTGTCAACTTGGTGCAGGGATACTAAAGACAGGCTTGACAGGTCAGGGGATGCTGGGGAAAAAACAGGAGAGATTATTTATGTCGTGTACTTCTCTGATTTGGATCTGAGCTAAGCTCTCATGGTAAGGAAGTTTGAATTCTCTGCACTATGACCCTGGCAGAAAACATATCAGAAAAACGGAGGATTGAGCAGAGTTGTGTGTCTTGTGGTGTTCACTCTTGAGCTACTTGAGAAGTTTAAAACAGAGCTATGGAGAACTAGACAAATGTGCCCTACAGGGAAACCTGGACCAGATGCTTGTGTGGAATAGGTGTGAAATATTTAAAAATAAGTAAACACACACATGTGCGCACATACACACTCCTTCATAGATCCACGCCCACAACCCAGAAGTCTTGGGTGTACTTCTTTCAAACTTAAGGAGTTTGTTTTTCCCACTTAACAGGATAGGAAACGATCTGAAAGGTATTTTAGGCAGGGTGCTTCCCAAGAGATCTTATTAAGGTAGGTTCTGATTCTATAGGACTGAAGAAGGCTTCTAGTTTCTGCATTTCTAACAAGTTCCCAGGTGATGCTATGACTGTCGGGTCCCGGGAACACAGTGTGGGTGGTGAGGACTTAGATACCCCACACATACTAAAGGAGAAAAATGTCCAGGGAGGTTGATGTAGCATGTCCACAGGAGTTTTGCCACTATTGGAACAGTGGTCACACGTTCCTTGGCAGGTTGCTATTATAGCATGCAAGACCCATAGCGAGGTTGACTACTGATGGCTTTATCCCCCCAGATGCCTGCATAGCACCATCCACCGTTATAGGAGGGAGAAGCATCCAGTTCAGTTCCACCATGATTTCCCTTTGAATTACCACCACGGTGTGTTGTGTTTCCAATCAGAGTCTTATCACCCCATTGTGGTGGACAATCAAAAATAAAAAAAAAATCAATTTTGTTTTGGGACAACAATAATGTCTCAGGAAGTGTCATGCAACTGATATTCATATTTCCATTTGATAACCCATGATTCCTGGTATTAGCATTTCTTCACACATGCAGGGTACCAGTTTTTAGGATAATTATACTTTACAGTTACCTTATAAAGGAGTAGATTTCCACTTGCCTTCTTCATGCATCTTGAGTTCTGGTAAAGTCTCCCCTCCATCCCTTCTTTTCCCACATCCTTCATCCCCATCCCCGTTTAATTATCACCACTCCCAATATTCTCTCCTTGCCCTGCAAGTTCACATGTTCCACTCTCTTCCCTTCTCTTAAGACTCCTCTACCATGTCGGTCCCTTTCTGCCTCTCGAGTCTCTCCAAGTTAAACATGCCACTCTAAAAATCTGAAGTTATGATCCTCACGTGAGAGGAAGCACATCTGTCACTAAATGAAGCCATTGTTTGGATTGGCTGGAGCAGCTAGCTCTGGGACTCCGCCCATGTCTGCTTTTTCTACTACCAGGGTTACAGGCACATGACATCATTTCCAATGGGTGCCGGAGACCAAAATTCCCATCCTCATGTTTGTGTGGCACCTGATGCATTTCACCAGACCTCAATAAATTGCATTCTTTTAAAATCAGTTTCTATACTAATCCATTTATTATGAATCTCACTGATTTCACCTGATTAAAATAAAACCCTCACTAAGTGTGGGCTGTTGTGAGGCTTCATCTTTGCTTCTAAGCAGTAAGGAGTGGGCTTACCCATCTTCCACCTAGCTGTGAGTTCTTGACTTTCTTGTTACCATGCTGTACATATTCAGGGTTTTTTTTTTTTTATTCTAGGAAGAAATTGAGCAACTAATGCAAATATCTCCTTGTTTTCCCTTCAAAATACAATAAAACCATTCTTTGAAGTTTCTCCTTCCATTAAGTGGCTCATATGTGGAATTTTTACGCAGCCCTAAAGTGATGCCTAAATTAGCGCTCAGAAAAAAAGTCAATTATACTTTTAAAGCTCCTGTCTATAATTGTTATGGTCTCCTTCTGCATGTATCCAAATTGTTTCTAATGGGCATTTCAGGGCACAGGGGTTAATGGTATCTTGATGAAGCAAAAGTGCTGGCCAAAGCAGGGTTAATTCATCAACATAACTTTGCATGGTGTTGTTGCAAAGGGTTTCTGTTGTTTTTCAAGTCTGCTTAACTCACCTTGGTCTTTTATAGTGTGCTTGAACATGAGCTCACTATTCAGTTGCTCTGTAGAAATATAATTGTTTGAGATAATTTAGCTTTCAATCTATGCAGGTTCAAGTTTTACTTCTAATTCTGAAATTGAAAAACAACCTCCATAACAAAGAATGGAACACATGTAATTAGCTATCTTATAATTAAAAAAAAAATTGTGATATCTTATGTTGCCATTCTTTGATTTACACCCCCCTCCAAAACACACACATGATCTTGACGAGAGACATCTATGTCCTTGTTTCCTGGTCCCTGACTAATCCAACGGTTTTAACCATGGCATCGGTCATGATCAATAACTAATTATTAAACCAGAATTTCTTTCCAGTGTTTCTTGTTAAAAAGTTGCTCTTGGCTGAGAGAGAGGGAAAAAGGTCGTCACTTTGACATGGTCCCGAGTCTTTCAAAATCCAATGGGTCGTCCAATTGAATTACTGTCTTCAACTAATTGATATAAATTTGAGCATTCTTCTCATAATGATATGCCAGGGAAGAAAATGTTGGGGAAGCAAGAAAACTATCAGCACAGACTGAAGACACCTGCACTACTCTCTCATTAGAAATAAGAAAGAACTGCGAGTTGATGAGGTTGAGGGGCACACTTGTGGTGACACACTCAAGTACTCACACATGCGATGTTGTGAACAGTGAGGTAGCTGCACTCTTCTGTTTCTGTAGCCACAAAGGAGAGCGTCTTCTGATATATTATTTAATGTCTCCACTAACAATAACTTGCAAGGCATTTGAGTGCCACCTGCCATTCCATTGCTATTCAAGGCTCTTACTTTAAGCCAAAGAGGAAGGATGTTGCCTACTCAGTGACACACCTTTGAAGACTGGGGTTGTCCAAAGATTAGCACAGAACCAGGCAGTCACTTACAATCTGTAGACTTCCTCCCTGTTACTGCTTTGCCTATTTCTGCAAATGACAAGTGATTGGCAAATGAATAAAGTATGTTTTCCCCCCCTATGGACTCCTTTTGTTTGTTTATTGATTTAAATATAAAGTTAGACTAAGACCTCCATCAGACAAGATTGTGTTGGTGAAACGTTTGGATTTAGAAGCACTGGTTTAACGAAGCTGAGCATGGCAAACCTATTGGTTCCTGATGGTGCTTGAGGATTGGACATGCCTGGAGGGGCTCACTGTCCACCCAGCCAGACCTGTCTCTTGTCTCACAATTCTCCACATAGTTATACTGTTCAAAGTCCTGCCTTTCCTCTGTAATATGCTTAGCCTCTTTCTACCAGCTCTGCAAAACTCACTTGGACTAGATTTATTTATCTTATTTTTAAACTGTTTAAAATTCCAAAAAAATAATTTCTTCTTTTTAAAGACTTAAAAAAAACAAAAAACAAAAAAAAAACAAACCTTCAAGTAATAGCGTTTTAGTAAATAAGACCTCTTCCACTGAGCCATATTTCATAATTTGAGTAGTTGATTTTCTTGACCACTGGTTCTCTGCCATATGATGTGATGCTTGGAGCTTTAAAGTAGTTTTCATTATATGAAAAGTAGCTTTATTTTAAAAATTAAATCCAATCACAATCTAGGTCTCTTTTATGTAATATTTTGTTTAGGTAATAGAATTAGTTGGTTACCCAAGAAAACGGAGGACCTCTGGGTTCCAAGGGTTTAGGCAGGATTGAATTGGGCAGGAGTCATAACTTCTATATTTACTTATCTCAGAACAAAGCTCTGCAGAACACACTTCAGTCTAATTATACATGTGAGAAGACTAAGGGGGAAAACTTTAAAGAATTGTCTGAGATTTCTGAGCTCCCACAAACTGGAATGTGTGAAATCTGGGTCAGCCCAGAGCCTAAGGAGTACAGTGCCATTTATATGACTTCATCAAGACAGATTCTGAAGATCCAGGACAGAGAGAGTCAGGAGTCATCAGAAGGAATCTTCTTGAGCTAGAGTCCTTCCTTCCAACCACCCCAAAGAACAGAGTAGAGAAGGGGCCACAGAATGAGCATCTGTGGGGTTATAGGTCAAGGAGAATAAGAGAAACGGGGAAAAGAAAGTGATTTTTCCCCTAAAGCAATTCAGAGAGTCTTTGAATCTCTATGGAATCTAACTTCCATATTTGCCTCATATGACAGAAAGAACTTTTGATTGAGAACTTCTGTGTCCACTCTCAAAAACATTCTACTTAACTGACCACCTGATACCTGGCAAGGCTAAGCAGGTCCTCACTGAAATCCCTGGCCCATCAGGAAGGACCTTCTGTCCTCAAACTCTTGTTCTTAATGGAGAGGCATAAGCTTGACTGTGGTCAACTACTATCTGGAGTTATCACAGCAGAGCAGAACAGGACAGACAGACAGACAGACAGATGAGTGTATAAACTCGATGAGGGAAGTAGTCGGATGCATGGGCTTTGGGTTGCATGGTTTGCACATGAGAGTCACACTTACAGGTAAGGTGTTCTCTTCCCAGCCCTGGGAACCTAAGACCTCATGCATACTAGGCAAGAGTATGACTGTCTCTAGAAAATGGTGTTCATTATAACTCAGAACCTAGAAGATGAAAAAAAAATGTAAGGATGGGCATACCTACAATAGCCCATCTCATTCACAGATTTCTCCTCCACAGTGCTCATGGGCTCTGTATTTCAGACATGTGTTATTACCAGATTCATCAACTTTGGGATGTTTGGTTTTCTTCCTGGCTTCATGTTAGGGTGACCTGGGAGAAATTCTGCAAAAAATACTGCTGCTGTAGTCTCGTGAAAATATATTCAGTGTGGAGAATGGTACCAGGTCCTTAGTTAAATGATACTACTATGTTATTAAGAGTCAAGAATGACTATCTAGGCATTGAAGACAGAACTGCTAGTTGAAGCAAGAGGATCATGATAATTTCTAAATGTTTTGATTACCTCTGAGACAGGACAGAAGATAGTGATTGTAGCAAAGATGATAGATATTTTAAGACCATTTATTTACTTAGTTTTTTAAATTAAACAGTGACATGAAAGGGTCAGCTCTTTTGTATCTAATATAAAGTATTACTGTATTATATGCATTTGCGAAGGTTTAATCTTCATTGAATTTTTTGCATTGTAAGCACTTACTAACTGGGCCATAGGAGTATTGAGTCTGAATCGTATCAGAGAATGCAGAACAACCAGAGGAAAAAGCTATTGAAATATTGGATTAGAGAGAGTTCAACTAGTCTTTGAGATGGAATGAAATTCAAGGTTGAAAATAGACAGAGAATATTTAAAAAGAAAAATTTTAAAAAAACAATTGGGAATAATAAGGGTAGGGAAATACAGGTAGAAAAACAGAGCAAAGTACCAGATTCAAATAATGAACACATGAGAAATCAATGGGGGTAAGCAATACATAGGGCATATGAATTGCACCCAGGAAAACTGTAAGATATTGGGGGCAAGTGGATAAAGAAATGTAGAGCCTGGTGATTGAGACTTGCTACTGTGATATGAATAATGATTGGTTATCTACAAAGCTGTTTGAATCTAGCATGTTACACTAGCTGGATCTAGTTTGTAATTTATTTGCTTAATCACTGTTTGCTTGCTTTATTCAGTAGACTGTAAGTTTGACCACAGAATAATCATAGTTTTTGTTCATAATGCTGTAATATTCACAATGCTGGGTAATGTTCACAATGTTGTATTATTCCATCCATGGTTAGTCGAAGTGATTTGTAATGTGATGCTATCCCTACATCATAAGATGCAAGGCCAAAGCATTATATAACTAGAAGAAAAGGAGAAAGCTATGGCAAATGGGAGTTCTGAATGGATTCCATGAATCCCAACTGGAGATTATACAAAAGGCTTTTGGAGTAGGTGGTACCTGAAAAGGTCTTGGGGTTTCACCAAGCAGCAAGTAAAAATACACATTAATGTTTAGCAACTGGCTCCGTGGACTCACAGTGTCCCTAGGATTGTGCACACTGGAATCTCTGTGCCTTTGATTTCCCAACTTCTGCTCCAGCCATTGCCTCCCTGTTTGGGGGTTCTCTGAATCCATGATGTCTGGAGGATGCCCACTGTGACCACTCCCTTGTGTGGGCACACAGTATCTCAGTGGTAAAGAAGAAGGGAAAGGAATTTGAGCTTGCTCCTTCCAGGCCCAGTGTGTGTGTGGCAATGCTTTCCTAACAACGATGTTCTGTATTTTTCCAGCAGCATAGATGGGAAAGGGAATGCTGCACACAATACCAGCTTTTCATCCATTACAGCATATAGCAAACTAGTTTCAATACAGTGAAGAAGAAAGACGGAAGGAGATGAAGTTCCTTGGGACTGACAATATATACTGGCTATTTAGACTGTGATTTGGAATTAAGATGCCACTATATTGTCCCTCAATAGATAAGTCTTTGGCAGAGAACAAAGTCTTAAAGTTAAAAACCAACTTCTACCTAAAATGGAATTTGATTTCTGCTTTAAGATGGGGAAGGGCTTGTGTTTAGTTGCTGCTATGTGAATTTAGATATGAAAGAAAACCCTCAGGATATTTGCCTTTTCTTGTTCAACCAAAAAACAAGTCATAGAAATAATTACTGGATAAGTAAGATACGTATTTTTCAAATAGAAGGTGCTTTTATTGCTCATTTCCATCTCAGTGTCATTATTCCTTGCTTCTCAAAATATATCATGCTAAGTGGGACCTCTACTTTTAAGATAGAGCGTCAAGGACCTGCAAACATTTGTAAGGGGAGCCCTCTCAGAGAGAGCAGAGCTAATTAATGATTTCAGCACTGGCCGACTCACATCTTAAAGATGAAGATGAAACCATGAAAGTCTTGCTAAATCATAGCAAGACTTTCAGCACATCTCTGGGAAGTACTGACTGTTCTCTTGTGGTGCGAACTGAGTGAGTCAGGGTTCAGATGCATAGCAAGCCACCCAGCATGCCTCCAAATGTACTGCTTGTCCTCTGGATGTGGTGTGAGTGAATGCACAGTTAGGCTGCCCCACCCAGGACTCCAACCATCTCCCGTTTTAGTCATTCCCACTCTAGTCTGTATGTTGAAACATTCCTTGTTTTTATATTTCTGTCATCATCTCAGTAAGACTGGGAAGCTTATTTACTTTGATTAGCTGGTTTTCAGAGGCATTCCATTCAAATTTCCTTATGAGATGAGATCTGTGTGTCACCGATCTGGGGACTCTTAGTCTTGGAATTTATTATGTGAGCAGGACATGACTCAGCCCCACAGTCAGTTTGTGAAGTGTGACCCTGGCTTGACCTGGTAATAAGTAAGAGCTCCTTTGTTTTTGGAACTTGAAACAAGTAAAGGGAGAGGGAAAGAAGGAGAAGACGGGAAGGAAAGGAGAGGGGAGGGAAAAAAGCAAGGAAAAAGGAACGAGATATAAAAGCAAAGAAAAAAGAAAAAAGGAAGAAAGGAAGGGAGGGAGGAAGAGAGGAAGGAAGGAGAGAAAGGAGAGAAGGAAAAGAGTGTGGAAGGAAATAGAAGTGTGTGTGTGTGTGTGTGTGTGTGTGTGTGTGTGTGTGTGTTAATGAAATAATCTAGCATGGAGTCTGAGACAGCAAAGCCCTTCTTCCTTCTCCAGACAGAACTACCAAGGGTCTGGATTTCTCTGCTTCTAGGCATTGGTCTTATAGATGTTGAAGTTCAGCAGCACAAAACATTGGTGGCTACAAAGCCAAGGTCACTACAGACTTAGCATTTTTTACCTTTGGGTCATGGCTTGAGCAAATGGTGGAATGTAGGTTGGATAGGGGAGCAGGGAAGCACAAATCTTAGTTAAGGGAGCCACCTTAGGGTTGGCAAGACACTCATCCTTGCTCTATATCGCAATGTCCTTCCCATTTTCTGTGGACAAAGAATAAGTAGTATTATGACCATCTTTCAGAATGTGCACTAGTCAAGGAATGCTTTTATTAATGTTGAAGATTTAAAGACCCAGTCTGTGTCTGTGGAATTATCTACCTGTTAGCCATCGCTTACAAGTTACCCTAATTTTTCTCAGGGGTTAAAATATATTCACTTGGGAAACTAATTTCTCCTGCTTCCTCAAAGTGGATAGAGGCTCCATCTGTTTTGGTCAAGAAGTATGAGCTGAGATCAGTTGGTGGTATTCCCAAGGAAGTTATTTCCAAACATAAAGGGCCAGATGTGAGAGGCCTTTTGCCTTTGATCCTTTCTCTTATTTGCCTTGGCTGAGGTCATGGCTAAACCCATATGGTGCAGCAGCAATCTTACAAACATGAAGATGAAAGAGATACCATAGAGTCATTGAATGAACAGAAAGAAGTTGCTTGGATCAAATGAAGATATAATCCTGCATCCTTGGGTCACATCTTCCTGGATGAGTTAATGCAAATAAATGCTCCTTGTGGTTGTTCCTGAGTTTCTGTTGTAGGCAGCCAAATGTTTTGATTGTTCCCTCTAAGAAATTATTGTTCAGGGACAGGAATAGAGAGAGCTATTAAGATTGAGACTGTAGGAAAATCTTGAATCCAGTTGAATGAACCCGACTAAGATATGGATATGCCTGGGCACAGATTCATGAGTAAGAAAGCACTTAAGGTAAGTTGTTTTTCAGGAAGACTCCAGACTCCATGCTAGGCAGTTTCCAGATGACTTTTCAGGAGTGTGTTTACATAGACGTCACTGTCGTCTGTCAATGGCCCTTTGACCTTACAAGTTTCAGAATCTGCTACATGGAACATAAGCCATGCAGGAAAGAAGCACGTGACTGTAAAGAAGCATGCTGACTGTTTACACTGCACAATAATGTCTCTGTCCCTCACCTCTCTCTTCTCACACTAGCAACATGTTCTTTTTACCTTTCTTCCAACTCTCCCTCGACTTTCATGTCAGGGATACAAATTTGAATCTTTTTCAATACAATCCTTGCTTCTCTTGACAGTCAACCTCACAGCAAAGCTTCACCGTTTTGCATAATCTGCTATAACATTGGCTTGGTTATGTGCGGGCAGTAGGCCCTGGCACTGTATCAGGCGAGGCAACATTGTGAAGTTGGTCAGTGTTCTAGTTATCTACAGCTATGCAGCAAAGTGCCCAAGCTTCATGAGAGAAGGGAACGGTGGGTTCTGTTCGCCAGGGATTCTAAAAGGGCACAAAGAAGAGCAGGGAAGGCTTCCTGAGAGCAAATAGGCTCAGAGATAGAAGACATCTCTGAGACTGTGGGCTGTAGGTATGTAATAGCTTACCCATTTACAAGCTGGGGGTAGATGCTGGCTGTCAATGTTGCTTCAGCTGGGGAGGTGGCCAGAATGTTGATATGTGTTCATTTTATGCCATTTCTCCAACTTGCCCAATGTCTTCTCCAGTCATTTCTAAGAAACTAGCTTGGAAATCACAATATGTCGTTTACGTCAAAGTCAACCTGTTTGGAGGGGACAGTGCACCCCTGCCTCTTGATGGGAATAGAAAAAGTGGAATTTGAAGCTTTGGTGTGGTCATCTTGGAAATTAGTTGTCTCAGGAATATCCCCAGGAAGATTAATTTCTCTTTCAGTTACTTTGGACGGGCATGCAGAGACAAAATAAAACTTCATAGGCATTACCTTCATCTTTTGAGTTTCTTTCAGTCCTACATGCTTGGGAAGTGATTTACGATATTAATGAGTGCAGCTTCCTTGTCTTGAGAGGGTCCTGCGAATCAGGCATGATGGGAAGCTCTTTACAAACTCAGTCTTCTCAGTACTTGTGAGGTGAGAACAGATATCCCCAGACCAGGACCCAGACTCTGTAAGCCCCACAGCTCAGTTCTGCCAGGGCTCCCCTGAACTGAGAACTCTGTTTCATTTACAGCACCTGGAATTGGTCTGTCTTATTTCTGCCCACAGCTGGCTTCCTCACCACTCCTTATTTGGTAGCAACTCGCTTAGGCAGTGGACATCTTTGTTTTTGTGCACTGGATCTGCATTGCTGTTTCTACCTCCAGTTCTACTTTGTTGTCTATGGGAACTTCCAAGAATTCTAACTTAGAAATCACGCTTTGGCTTTTCTTTTCCTCACCTGAGGTACAGTTGAATCACATCTGGCTGGCAGAGGCAACTTTTGTTTGGGTATTGCCAATCTGTTTCCTTCTTGATCACTTATCAAGAAGGTAAATCCCAGGCTGAGAGATGGCTCAGTTGTTGAGACATCAACTTTTTGCTCTTCCAGAGGACCTTGGTTTGACTGCTAGAACTCATGTGTCAGTTCACAGCCATCTGTAACTCCAGTTCTCCGGAGCTTGATGCCACCTTTCGACATGTCAGAATGTCAGGCAACAGGCATGTGTTGCATGGGCATGCACGCGGGCAATGCTCTCTCTCTCTCTCTGTCTTCACACACATACCCATTTTGAAGAACAAGTCTCTTTCATGCAAAAACACAGGTTTAGTATCAAGCAGTGACATAGTGCTTAGAAACAGAATGTGAGAACATCGTTTAAAGTAGGCCTTCTCACACATTTAGGTTTAACACGCCGACTTGTCAAGGTGGAGATTCACGTGCATTGCGTCTCCATGTTTTCTAACTGGTTGTATTGGCAGCCAGCTTCCTGGGGAAGACGATACTGCAGACCTTTGACACACATGTCACACTGTAAGCCACTGGACAGCAACTGTCTCCTTCACATTCGCATCACCTGACGAGTCAAGAGAGACTTACCCTCACAAACTTCTAACAGCTCTGGGGCAGGGACCAAGGGTTAGATTTTGAAAGCCTCTTCAGGTAGCTGTGGAATGTAAGTGAGGCTGAGAACTACCATCCCGGAGGATCACACTTCTTCATTCATGAAACGATAACTGCACCTAGTTTGCTCTGGCTCAATAGTCAATTGCTATGTTAAAGCGCTGTTTAATCAAACAGACTCTGGCAGGGAAAACAGGTGAGAAGCAGAAAAAAATAAACTACAAGTAAAATGTATTGATTTGTTTTATAGCAAGGATGAGACTGTGTGCCTAAAATTAAACTTTTAATTAAAAGAAAACCTGTAAGTGTTGATAGCAGGCTGTATAATTTTTATTTTTATTAAGGTTATAATATAATTATATTTCTTTCTTTCCATTCCTCTCTCCAAACCCTTTCATGTATCCCTCCTTGCTATCTTTCAAACTCATGGAAATTCTGTTAGAAATAAAAGACTAAGTGAAACTTTACTAGCATTCATGATATGCACGCACATTAGGAAATTTGGTTAAAACCAGAATCCCAACATTGGTGTTTTAGTATGGTTGCAACTACATTAACCTGAAGACATTTCTGGAACAAGTCAAGCACATGAATCTAGAATTATATCTTCTTTAGAATGATCAGAACTAGGAAAGCATTAATAAACATAAGTAATTTTGTCAGAAAATAAAATGAATTTATAGATGAGTTATATTGTAACCAAATACACCCTAATTTTTGAGACTTTGTGCTCTCAGTCAAAGCAATGCAATCCCTTTTAGAACTCTTGAAGTCTTAAACAGACATAGCTATCCTTAAACATATGTGCAGAAAAAGACCGACAAATTCATAAGACACCAACTTAGAATAAATTAATCTCAATAAATATGGCATACAACACAGAACAAAAACAGTGACCAGTGTAACTGGAAGTTTCACTCCTGCCTGCCAGTTTCCTCAGCTGCTTATGAAATAATAATTCTCAGGCTTAATATTAACTATAATTGTTTGGACTATTAACTCAGGCTTATTTCTAAATAGCCCTTACATTTAAATAAACCCATTTCAATTATTTTATATTTTACCACTAGATTTGTGGCTTGTGACCTCAAATCTTGCTTCTCCAACAGCTGCTGGCATCTCTCTGACTCTGTCTTCTTTCTTCCTGTATCTATTTGGATTTCCCATCTAGCTATATTCTGCACTGCCATAGGTCAAAGCAGCTTCTCTATTAACCAATGGTAATAAAACATATTCACAGCATACAGAAGAGCATCCCACATCAGACCAGTATTCTTTCCATCAACAAAACAAGGCAATGGAGGTTCAGACACATTCAGGGACCCACCTAGGGTCATAGAGCTGTTTAGTAGGAGACTCAAGACCACAATCCTACATTTTAGCACAGAGCCTTAGTTCATCAGAGACACCTCTACATTAACAGACACAGTGTAGGAAATAGTTGAACTGTGTTGAGTCATAATCCGGGGGCTTCCCTGCTTCTTTAATGCTTCTGTGATCTGCATACAAAGATCATGTTCATTAGTCAACTGTATTCTTCTTCTGAAAAAGATTGTGTGTATTTGTGTGTGTGTGTGTATGTGCAGATATGTGAAAACACACATCTATGTGCCTAATTATATACACACATACATAAAATCTATATATTTCTAGAATAAAGTACTGTGTATCTGGCATGAAAAGAGTTAAACAGAAGAAAAAGAAGAAAAAATATGGAGTAAAAAAGAAAAAAAAAAGAATAAGAAAACCTTGCCATCTATATAGGGCCTTTTCATTTGCTATAATGATATCAGTTGCAACAAGTCCAAGGCCCGACCTCATTACAAGGGTTTAATTGCATTGTTACACAGTCTCACTTCTCTTCTCTGGCCCCTTTCTCTTTATGACAGCTCTAGAAAGGAATTTCAGCTTGAGGTCAAAGGAAATTAATTACTGCTTTCTTAATCTGTGCTCATCTACATTTAGAAAACTTTGGGCTTTCTACCAGCTTGCTCCCGTCTCCAATTTGTATAGACCAAAACTTATGAAAGTAACACCTCAGACCTTTGTTTTTTAAAAAAGCGCACAGGAGCCCTTGAACAACACGCTTAATAAGTGTGGATCACGTCCCAAGGAAGAGCCAGGTGGAGGGAGGAATTTCTGTCATTTCGCAAAGCTGCCATTGCCTTAAAAGTTGAGAATTATCTTGCACAGAAAATTACATTCAATTATTAGACTGAAAGCTATTAAACTGGACTGTTAATAATGTTAATCTGGTAATGCCGGGAAGAGGAGTGATCCAAGATAAAAGGGACACGAGTGGGGGTATCGATTAGCCATAGAAGAGCATTGCCACTGCCCCCAGACAGGGGCCTCAGGATAGCATCTGCCTGCACGCTGGGTTTGAGGCTTACCAAGACGTGATAGTTTTCATTATTGCATGAGCACTCTAAAGTGTGCCTTCTTTTCCTTTTGCGATTTTCTTCACCGACCACAGAGATAGCCAGCCAACAGTATGAAGATGGAAAGACGGGAGCCTAGGCTTTGCAGGTGAATAGGAAAGACAGGAGCCTAGGCTTTGCAGGTGAATAGGAAACACCAATTGAAAATCAGTGTGAAAAAGGCCTCTACTGTGCTAATCAAGGTACTGAATTATTTTTGCTAGGTAGTCTGGGACTGTTAAGATAAGTAGCTCATGGATTCTATTCTCAATAAAGGAAACTTTAGGAAAGAGGCATTAGAACTATGTATGCCAAAAAGAATAACAACGAGGAACAAAGCCGTGAAGTATTTAGAATGTTTAGGGAATGAAGAGATTTTGTTTTTGTAGAGGCCTGCATAAGCCTCATGAAGGAGGGAACAATTACACTGAACACAGCAGAATAGTCCCCAAATCCAACTTTTGGATATGGATGACCTTGCAGCAATTATGAGGAAGTCTAGAATTTAATGGGCCTGTATGGTGACTAATTTTCTCTTTCTTTTTTCCTTTCTTTCTTTCTTTCTTTCTTTCTTTCTTTCTTTCTTCCTTCCTTCCTTCCTTCCCTCCTTCTTTTTCTTTTTTTGTTTTGTTTTGTTTTTGTTTTTCAAGACAGGGTTCTCTACAGCTTTGGAGCCTGTCCTGGAACTTGCTCTCATAGACCAGGCTGGCCTTGAACTCACAAAGATCATACTACCTCTGCCTCCCCTGTGCTGGGATTAATGGCATGAGCCATCACCACCCAGTTTGTGTTGACTAGTTTTATGTGTACTTTACATAAACTACAGGTATCTGAAATGAGGGCAGATTAGGCTATGGGCAAAACTATAGAGCATTTTCTTAATTAGTGATTGATGTGGGAAGGTTCAGCCCATTTTCAGTGGTACCAATGTGGAATGATAGTCCTGGGTTCTATAAGAAAACAAGCTGAGCAGGCATGGGAGTATGCCAACAGGCAGCACCCTTCTGCAATATCTCCTGCATTCAGACTCCTGCACTTTTTGGGTTCTGCCCTGACTTCTTTATATGAAACATGATGTGGAAGTATAAGCCAAATAAACCCTTTCCTCTCCAAGTTGCTTATGTATGGTGTTTTCTGACAGAGATAACAACCCTAAATAAGACAGAATATTTGTATCCTAAGAGATGTTTGCTAAGACCGTCATAAAACTAAAACTGTGATAGTATTGATAGATCCATTATTATAGGCAAAGTAGATCACAATTTGGGTAAAGAAAGATTCTTATTTCTAACTTTGCATTACATATAGACTTACTCTCATTTCCTCCATGTTCTAGAATAGATACAGAATGATAATTTGTGGATGGTAGTCTGGAATGAAGGAAAATCAGATTTTGTCAAAGGCAGACATTGAAAGAGCTTCCCTTCCTGGACCTTGAAGTCCCAGTGTTTGTGAGACTGATTCTTTCAACGTATTTGCAGCAAGTTTGTCACCATCCGGTACCTACTATATAACAGACAATGTTCAATAGTCATAACACCAAGGTATGCAAATCATAATTTTGCTCTTATAGTCTATTAGAGTAAGCAGATAATAAGCAAAAGGATTTATTTCTGTATTGCTCCAAAGTAATGATGACTGTGAAGTAGAAAACCAAAGCTTAATAAAGGAAAGTGTGCGGTGTCAGGAGCAGCGCACGAGAACACAAAGCAGGAGATGGTAAAGATATAGAATGCAGATGTCAAGGTCAATGCCTGTAGTTTTGGCAGCTCGTAAAGATGCATTTACTTTAAATGTGATGCAAAGGCAGCATAGGTTTGTAAGGAGGAAGAGGACAAAGCTGAGCCATGCTCCTGAATATCTTCTGGACTTCTATGTGGACAATAGACTGCACGAGGAAGAGATGGAGCACCTAACCAGTTTAGGAGTCTGACTGTGGTCCACTTTTGCATCAAGCTATTAGCTTTGAAGATGGGCGCAAAGGGGCTGTATTTACAAAGTATTCTGTAAGCCAAGCTGAAAAGAATTACCATGAACTGAAGTTAGAATGTGAGAAGAGAGAAATAGGTGATTTTTACTTTTTTTCTTTGTAAAACTAAATGAGTATTTATAATTATATGGAAGACTGAGGGAAACCCAACTTTGGAATAAGGTTGGAGATGCCTTTTAGCCATCCAAATTGTGCTACCAGGCCAGCAATTATGAAGACAAATGTGGCAGAGAAGAAGGAACAACACTAGGTCATAAAGTTGGGACTACATTTCCATATAGTCCCATACTTAATAAGAGGACATGATACAGTCATCAGTAGAAGGTCAAATTCATAAAAGAACCAGTATTTTTTTTCTTGATAGTCATCAAGCTTCTTGCCATTATAGTTTTTTTTTTTTTAAACCTGTATCACATTCTGAGGCAGTCAGCACCAGTCCCTGTTTAGTGTTAAGGAAGTAAGTGGGTCTTAATGATACTAAATATCCCCAGTTCAGGCAAAAAAATAAATGAAATAATGAGAATTTAACTCCAGATGTTTTTCAGTTAGATGCTTCTTAACAATGTAGCACCAGGTGAAACAGCTGCTGCCCAAAATTGATAGAAGCAAGGAGTGAATATGAGACTCATGATGGCCATAGTTGAAGACAATGGATGTTGGAAGCTTCAACAATTGGAAGAAAGGCATAAAAATATCCCCTAGAAGAGGGGATTTTCATTCTTTTCCTGAATATCAAGTTTAGCTTTAAACTGTCTTGTCACAATAAAAAACTGACTGCTGAATTGCAATATCCATGGTAGGATGATGTACCAAGTATTCTGACTGGGAATTGATGATCCCTGATGAATGGCTTTTCTGATATTCCTCTCGTAAAAAATAATGGAAACTACCCATTATGAAGCAGAGCTTCTGGGTGACTGAAGCAAAGAGAGCCTTTCACGTGACTCAATGCCAACTGCTTAAGATGTTTGTAAGGAGATCAGAAATGTTCAGAATGTCTTTAGAGGATATCCCAGACATGTCCCAGGAGTCCTGGCAAAACTCAGTTATAATCACCTTTATAGTAAGATGCTGTGTAGCTCTTTCCTATGAGTTGAAACAATTCTTCTGAGAGGGAAGAAGACTCCAGAAGTAAATACAGCTGCAAGGCTTAGACAACTCCTGAAATTTACAGGATTCACAAGATCTCTTTCCAGGGATATAAAAGCAATGAACTGGACAAGGGAGATGAGGCCACAGAGCTACCTGTAAGTTCTACAGAGAGCTTTGGGAATTCAGTTTTAATCACTGTGATGCTTAGGTAGTGTGATCTTTGCAACTGGATTGGAAAAAATGAAAATGTTCTGATGAGACAATCGTGTCTCTTGATATGAGTATCAAACAAATAAAATAATGGGTCCCAAAGAAATGGGAACTTCCCCAGGAATTTCAAGCAGAAAGGAGGAAAAGGTACCAGCCATAGGGAATTTGTCTTTCATAAAGAGACTTCACACAGTTCTAACAACTTATCAGACCACCCTACAGGATGATATTGAAACCCAGATAATAAAAGGTCAGTGGTTGGTGTGGCCACACCTTGACCCGAGTCTGCTCAGATGTACTTATCATTAGTATTCTATTTAAGTTTTGATCTTCTTTCAGAACACAGAAGACAGAATTGAAGGGTTATATTGAATTCTTTGCCCCTCTTCCTAATGTAGTAACACTGAATTTTTTCTACTTTCCACTATTTAGCCTTTTTTTTATTGGCTTATTGAAGATCATGGAATGGATCTGACTTGGGGCATAGGTTGTGAATCTCCATGTTCAATAACGGAATCATTTCGTTCTTCTGTTAATGGTTCCCTAGCTGAGGTAAGTAGACTTAATCCATATAGAAGGAATAGAAATCCACATAAAGCAGCTTATTGTTCTTTCTGCTAAGTGTGTAGCCATCCTCACCCACTGCATGCATCTTATTTATCCACCAAATTCCTGATGCCCACATTTTATTTAGTGATACCTCATCTCGATGGCATCCTATCCTATTAGGAATGCCCACATAGTAGTCATTGTAAGATATAATTTTGTGTCATTTGTATGATTACTTAAGCCAGTCTAGTGTGACAGCCACTAGTTATGCATGGTTATGTACATTTAGTTAATTAAAGTTAAATAAAATTTAAGAGGCTGGCACTTGATGTGTCAAGAATGCAATTATGAAGTATTTTGGATTGCTATTTTGGACAGAGCAGCCATGAATAATTTTGCCGTTGAAGAACGTTGTATTGGATAGAATTATCTTAAAGCCTAGGCATTTTTGTTTTTGTTTGTTGTTGTTGTTTGGTCTCACAATCCTTTGTTTTATAAAGCTTAAATTCCCAAGGATCTGTTTCTTTGGAGTTCTAGATCTAAATGCCTCTTTCCCATTCCCAAGCATGTGCATCTACTTAAGTATTACTAAATCCCATCACAACTACTCAAACTCACCAAGGTAGGAGGGCAGCAGCCCAGAGGTGGGAACTTTAGCCATCTGACTAACAAGGCGAAACTGGCTCAGGAACAGAATGTGACTGACTGGCTTGCAAAGGCAGAGTGATAGATAAGCAAAAGGGCAGCTACAGTAATGTGGTCAGCATTGCAGCGACAAACGTTTCAAAATCAAACTGGATTATTAACTGAATATCTTGAAAGAGACGAAGAAATGTGAAATTGACACAACAGTGTGCATAGGAGTTACATTTAGACTCCAGGTGTGAGATGAAGGCCATTGTGTTTTCAAGGTGATTTGTCTTGGATAATTACTTAAACTGTGTAGCGCCTTCCTCCATCACAGGGCTCTTGGCTTTTCTCCTGGTGCTAAAATAATCATAGCAAACCATTGGCTGCCTGGCTCCAGAACCCTGCATTTCCACAAAGTAAATACAATCATTTGCATAGTGATGCTGAACTAATGTACTAATGTGTTGGCTGAAAGCTCTGGTCATATTAAATTCTTACAAAGTTAGTCTGTGACAAATAGCCCTAAAACTATCAGTCTAGAAACAGTATTGGAAATACTCATCCATAGAATCACAATACGAATTGAGGTTGACTTAGTCACAGGTTGAGATCTATGGTAGTAGTGAGTTGAAAATTCTTTATAAAACTGTAAAATAATAAAGCAGAAGTTCATATTCATGACTTGGGAAAATGACAAGATGATATCCCTCATGGTGTAGCAAGAGACATAAAACCATAAAGCCGCCATTTTCTAGATTCATCAAAAAGAAAACCCACTTGGCAAAAATTGATAAACATATCTGAACAGAAAGTAGAAATGTTTCATCAATGGGTGCTTTCCAGATAGCTCTCCAATTCATTCTGGCATGTAAGCATGCACAAAGTGATGACCAAGAAGACTGACAATGTTTTGAGATGTTGAATGAAACAAAAAAAGGAAATAATTAGGAAAGAATAAACAGTAGTCTATAAAGTCACTGCTCACTGATTGTATTTTCTCCAGTGTCCCTTCTCTCCCATGTCCTCCCCCTATCTAGATTAGATCCACTCACACTCAAGAAACTATCTGATTTATTTATTCATTTATTTATTTATTTGGTTTGGAGTTTTCACTCATCTATAAACTCTGGATGTTGCTCCCATAACACTTGTGTCACTATTGTACTGGTGGACCTGCCTTGCCAGGAAAGAAATTCCTGTAGCTGGCAAGGTTCACAACTGGGTATAAAATAACTGTTTGTCACTTTTCCAACCTAGTAGCAAGCATAACATCTTCCACTATCATGGAGTTAGCTAATGAGAATGAGGCTTCCAGGTCTATATCAGCTTGATTTCTCCATATTCTGCACTATAAATATGTGGAATCTTGAATAATTGAGCTTTACTATCAAGATCTAGAGCATAGCCCAGAGCACTGCTGCGTTAGTCAATTTTTCTTCAACTTGCTAGCGTTATCTAAGAAGAGGGGGCCTCAGATAAGAAAGTGCCTTTGTCAGGTTGACTGGTAGGCAATCATGTGGGTGGTGTTTTCTTGATTAACGATTGATGTGGGAATACCCAGCCCACTGTGGTCATTGTTACCCATGAGCAGGAGGTCCTAGGTTGTGTAAGGACACAGGCTAATCAAGCAATGGGCTACATAATAAAGCAAGCTGAGCATGAAATGGAAAGCAAGCCAGTAGGCAGCATTTCTCCATGGTTTCTGCTTCAGTTCCTGCTTTATACTTCTCCCTTCAACTCCTCCTGCATTTTCCTCCAGGATGTACTGTGACATAGAAGTATAAGCCAAATAAACCCTGCCCTTCCGATGTACTATTAGTTATGGTTTTTTATCATAGCAGTAGAAAGAAAACTAGAGCAAATGACAATGGCCCATAATGTTTGGGGAGTCTATGGATTCCTATTAAGCAGAAATTTGAAAGAGGTACACCGTACTTGGTATTGAATATTTTATTTCATGGGGGAGGCATTATTCCCTATTACTGGATAATCCTGTAAAATGATTTCAGGTCCTTTGCAAGAGTTCACTTAATCATTGAGCCATCCCTCTAGACCCAGTATTGAACTTTAATTTTTTTCTTACAATTTCTTTCCTTCTTTGTTTCTTTCTTTGTTTCTTTTTTTTTTTTTTTTGTCTTTCCAGAGCTCACTATTTAGCTTCCTAATGACCTTTTGGGGAACTTCTCAGTTTGTGATTCAAGTTCAAGATGAAATTCATGCCAGTCTTTCAGAGTTTTTCAGATGTGGGCATTTTCATGACCCCACGTCAATGAGAATATCAGTCTTACTTCTGTTACCATCAGTGATTATAAAAGTTATTACAATGCATAACTTCCCTTATTTAACCTCATTTCAGTCACATTTACAGTTCAACATTTTAGAATTGGAACCTGCAGAGAGATTTGTTTGCAAAGATAAATACACCTGTTTTGTATGACTTCATTCTCCTGGAATCTCAGCACTCAGAAGGCGGAGGTAAGAAGATCAGGAGTCTATTCTTGGTTACATAAGGAGCTTAAATAGGTCTCCCTGGACTATATGTATCCCCATCTCAAAACACAAAATAGGAAAGAGAGTGACCACCTATGTCATAGGTTCGTGCTGACTAAATTGAGAGTCATTAAAGCGCTGAGAATTCAGAATCAATGATGCCCACTATATTGGACTTGTCGGAAACACTTTAGAATCTCAAGTTAATTCAACAAAATGTCCTGTTGAATAATTTTTAACTTTCATTGTACCTAAAGAGTTAGCTCATAAAAACCAGTGTGTAATTGTGATTTATGTAACGCAATACAATAAAACTAGTTCTAACAAAATGGGCACACATAATATACTCCAAACAAAGAGGAAAAAGACACTTAATATTAGGGAGAATAGTTCCTAGAAAATATACAGGCTTGGGAAATGTAAAGAGTTCCCATGTTTGAACAGTTGATTGATTTATTTTGTCCAGTCTTTCACTTCTGATATCATATTGCTGGCAATACAGTTAAGATTAAAAGTTTTTTAAACCAAAATATAAGAGCATTTTCAAAGATTTCAGCTGTGAATATGTGAAGAGAGTTCTAGGCAACTGAGTGAATCTGGGTGGGATTGGACTATGGAGGTCTTTCAAAGCTATATATAGTACAAAGGACATCAAGAACTCATGCATGGCATTGTTGCGTTTCTTCCCTTTAAAGCAGATCAATCCATGATATTTTTAAAAATATGAATATATGAATATATTGATTCAATAGAGATATGATAGCAACATCTGTTTGAGATGTTAAAATACGTACGTAAAGGAAACGGAGCTATGGTTTACAGTGACAGACAGCAGAATGTTAAGTGTTGTTGTGGGTGACGATTCAGAAAAGCCTGTAGAGTGAGAGTCTCCAATGAAGCTGAAGTGTCAGTAAATGCATGGAACCATATATATATTATCCTAAAATGCATAGGAGAACCAATACAAACCCAAACTGAACTGTATGGCTGTCTGGTGGTTTGCTGTGCATGTGATGCCATCCAGTTGCTGAGTGCTTCTAGAAGACCACAGAATAGGAGCAATGAAAGGCTAATGCCTATAAATAAAATACTTCAAACTGCTATGAATAAGAAAGAAATGGCTAAAAAGTTTTTTTAATATCAATATTAGAATGGGAGGCGGTGGCGGGGAGGAGGCAGAAATCCTTAATAAATAAATAAATTTAAAAAAATATCAATATTAGTATCAGAGCACAAATTTAGTATTACACATATGAAAAGACTACAACCGAGAAATTAATTGAGAGGGGAAAAGACTAAAAAGAACCATCTTTCAAGTGATTTCCAAAGTTTTCTTTTTTTTTTCTGTATCTTAATATCTTCAAAGTTGGTATGTGTCTTGGAATGTTAATATTAATCACCAGGATATTTCTTTGATAGCGTTAGATGAAATACCGGTTTTCCTATTCAGTGATCTTCTTGACTCATTTAAAGAGATCACGTTGTTCTTATATTAGAAGGAAAGGGGTGGGAGGGAGTGTTATGGCTAATTTTAACGTCAACTTGCCACAAATTAGAATCACATGGGCAGAGAGATTCACTGGATGAAGTGTCCTGGTTTACCCTGAGTGATGTGGGTAGCACTTTCTGGTATCAATCCATATTAGAAGAATATGTTGGAAGGAGGATCATCTCGCTATTGGCTAAGAGAGAAGGTCCTGCTGCTTTCTGCTGCCTCATTCACTGATACCATAACCATTGCTCAAGCTTTCATCACGGATTAGGGGCCCTCATCTCTCGGGGGGGGGGGGGGGAGGGCTCTCAGGTTCTTTGTAGGTCGGATTAGGAGTGCTGAGGAGCCCAGCCTTGTGGACTGAGTAGCCTATGGTGGCTCCTCAGTGAGAGACAGTGAATGTGGAACTCCTCCAACTTTTGAGGCATTCAACCTCAATCACCTTGTAAGTACCAAGTTCTCAGCTTCTCCTGTACACGTTAGCCTATTTTAATATTCATTCCCTTGGTTCTGTTGCTCTGGAGAATGCTGACTGAAATGAAGAACACAGTCAATCATAATAAACGTGTTTAGGAAAGAAAGAGGAAAATTTAACTCAACAATTAGAAAATGCATATTCGCTTTTAAGGAATACATGCCATACTTATTCAGCTTCTCTATATTGTGGGCTAGATGTTAGCTAGTAGCAAATAATACTAAAATAATATTTTTTTAAAAAAATCTCTGAATATAATTCTATACAATTGGAGATGAGAAATAAAGCAAAACAAAACTAAACTAAAACAGAATTCTGCATTTTGGGATATGCAGGGCATTTGTTAAATAACTCCCAAGGCAAAGAAGGAATCAGAGGAAACTAAAATATATGCTTACGTTCAGCAATAATTAAAATAAAATTACAGTAAGTTCAAATTACATGGATTATAGGCAAGGCAATACTTAGAGAAAAATATATTGCCCTAAATTTGACCTCATAAAATAAATGCTCAAAGTACTTAGTCAACTATTTGCTTTAAGAAGCTAGAAAATATACAGTAAAGTCAAATAAAAGTTGAAGGACAGAATAGAAAAAAGTTGATGAAACAAATTTTCTTACTCAATTTAATTATTTTCCCAACATGTTTTGCTAACCAGAAAAATACAAGAAGAGTAAAAAAATCAACTGATAAACCTTGAGAAATATTCTATGCCCATATATTATTTAACTTAGCATACATATCATGAAATTCATTATCATTTTTTTGTACATAGTTTGTTCTTGGTCATCTCATTCCCCAGTGCAGTCAAACATCCCTTCCCTTCCCTGGACATTTATCCAAGGAAAACGTCTTTCTGCCTTTATTATTGGCAGTGGAGTCAGCCACTGGCACCTCCCTTTCCTCTTTCCCACCTCCTTCACACGGTTTCCTCCTTCTCATCTCCCTTGTAGCTTCATGAAGTACACTTACGTACATGCACATGCATGCACACATGCACACGCACATGCACACGCAGGCACGCACACCCTCTGTTGTCTGTCTAATTTTAATTAGCACAAGGATTTCTTTATCCATTACCTTCATCCATTGAAAACGTCCTGATATAATTTCTCTGTATTGTGCCATGAATGTGCACCATGGTGTCTTTCTATTGTTCTGTTAATGAGCATCGAGACTTGTTCCATTTCTTAAATGATGTGCATGTTCCAGCGATCAGCATGTTGAGAAGGACCTATGGTAGGACATAGATGTTACTACTTTATTGATTACGGCAGCAAGTGGTACTGCTGTGTCATATGACAGTCCTGGCTTTAGCTTCCCCAAAACTCTCCATGCTGATTTCTAAACATTCTCAGACGGTCTAGTAGTCATGACATGACGTCATCTCACAGTGACCTCCATAGTGGCTGCCTCCATTTATACCGAGAGCAACTAGGGGTTCCTCCTTCTTTGCCTCCCCACCAGCATCTATTGGTATTTGCTCTCTTTGATGTTAGCCATTCAGTGGGAATGTAATGAAAGCACAAAGTAGTTTTTAATCCATTTCCCCAAAGGTTAAAGAGAGTGAACCCTTTTTTTTTTATCAAATATTTCTTGGCCATTTGTAGGTGTTTGTTTTTGAGAACTGTCTTTTCACATCATCATATATCATCATATCATTTATTGATTTTAATATTTGTTTCTGGTTGGGTGGTAGTCATTGAGAAAAAAGCAAACTGTAGTAAGAAAAAGATTAGATTTTGTGAAGTTGGAGTTAGAGTAGAAACAAAGGAAAACCAGATAAACACCCACCCCAAACAGGGTGGGGCACATAGAGCTGAGTAAAAACTTTGTATATATATATTAGAAAAATGCTATGTAATAAAGATGATATTAAAGCCACCAGCAAGGTGGTAATTCAATAAATGTTCTTTGGTAAACTTGAGGTCTTTATAAAAGCAGATTAAATGGGACCCTTCCTCCTATATACTGATTTATTCTAAGCAGGCTAAATCTGAAAACAAAAATTTTAAGAGTTTAAAAACTGATTTTGGAAATACCCTATGATGTGCAGATAAAAATTTATTTTCAAATGATGACATAAAAGAATCAAGTAAAATGATGATAAGACTAAACATACTAAAATTAAAACATACACTTTTAAGAGAAAAGATTGCAACAGGTGAAATAATACCTTTGTGTGGTGACATATTACTGTAATTCCAAACCTGAGACAGGAGGAGCTTCAGTTTGATATTAGCTTAAGCCATACAGTTTCAAGGCTAGCCAGAATTACATAGTGAGACCATGCACTAATAAATCAAAAAAGCAAACTAAAACAATAAAAACAAATAAAAATAACATGATGTACAATGGGAGAATATTTCCAATTCATTTATTTGTTCAATAATTAATAGCTAGAATAATTTTTAAGAAATCTTGCAAATCAATACAAGATCAAGAACTTCCTGGAAAGTTAATTAAGGGTTTACAAAAAAGTGAACAGTGGGTAATGGGCATGGGTATGGAGGTATCCAAGGGAGCCATTCATCAGTTTGCACTGAAGACACTCCTCTTTTCCCAAGCTGTAACCAGCTAGCAATAGCTCATGGACCTGAGTTCTTCCATTGCTCCAACTGAAATGACGATGAACCCAATCTTGTTTACATCTTCTGTAGAAAACCACAACTGTTGTGGATTTACTAGCTCAATTGACCATATCACGTCCAGGAGACAGTGCTTCCCCTTCATCCAGTCCTTAGACTGACTCTCTCTGCCCTTCTTCTGTGATGTTCCCTGAGCTTTGGAAGAGGTGGTATGTATCTTATCGAGGGTTGAGATTTCAAAAGGTCACTTCCAAGCTGCCCCAGCCTGAGTAGCTTAGTTACTGGAAACCCAACTAGGGATGAGAAGGAGGACAAAGAAAGAACAGACATACACAAGCACATACAGAAAAGCTGGGGTCAGGTGGAAGGCTTACACTTTGAGAACATAGCAGTAACTGCAAAACAACTCAAACCCTCAGCGCATTTATTATTTACAATACAGTATGTAGGTGGTTAAAGGTCTCTGAAGAGGTCTCAGTCTGGGGCAGTAAACAACTGGGAAGAGGAAGCTTCATTTGCTAACTTTTGCACATACTGGTCAATCATTCTTGAACACTCATAGTTGGACTAGAGAGAAGCTTTGCCGTTCTGAGACTGACTGCATATGGAAGGTTTTGTAATCCCATGGGTCTGAGGCACTGGTCTTGAACATGGCGATAACAATGTCAACAATACGCTTTAATTCAGGACTCTATTTACTCTTCCCACATTCCTGTAAGTCTTCATTGGTTCCTACATTCAGAATGTTTATTAGTCATGAGTCTCAATGCAGGTATTTCTGGACCCTAACTCTAAGCCTCAGGAGAACAGGTAATTTTTTTTACTTTGTCCAATAAAAACAATAACCAACAAAAATAGAATGTTTTCATATTCTAAAATATTTCCAATTCTGCCCTAAGCATTTTATAAAAGTGAATTCAGTGACTATCTTAACCCAGGGAAGAGAGTATTATGATCAAAGTGGGCAAAGCTTTAACCAAATGTCTATTACTCATTTGCTATTAGTTTTCTCATGGTTAGTCCCCCATCCAGTATAGTTTATTCACCTATTCTAAAAGAATGCTATTGTCTCTAGGACATTAATAATCAAACATTAAAACTAAAAGAGAATCAATAATTCTTATTTATTGATTTTACAATTACTTGGAATTTCCACTAGGCACATTCGTGATTTCAACTCTCTCAGAAATTCTAAAAGGAAATTTAGGCCCAGCGTTTCTTAAGGATAGCAATGCCCCCATTTAGACTCTGCTTTTTGTTTCTTCCTCTTTTCCTTGCTTTGCATCTGCCTGTCCACCTTCTACAGGGTGACCACGTTTTAATGCCTACGTGTAGTTTTGCATTCACCAATATATAACAAAATTCTTTGTCTTTGTGTATTTCTTATGTCAGCCTGAAAACTTGAGGTTAGAGCTGTTGTATTTATTAATTGTTATTCTTTAAGATCTGTCTGATGTGACATGAAAATTCTATGAAGATTTTGTGGTTGATCATGGTTTGGGACCGGTTTGAACCACTGTTCCTTCTGAAAGGTTTGCTAGAGAATTGATGTCAGATCCTGATGTAATCACTTAGTATCTTTCAAGCCAAAAATATGAAAGAGAACTATGCAGTCTGTCTTTCCAAACAGCAGGTTGTTGATAATTCATGAAACTAGTGGGGACACACTAAGTTCCAATCTATGAAGCTCTAAAAAGAAGTTTTCTGAGATGAAGGTCTTTCTCTCTCATATATATATTTCTCAGAGTGTATTCTTGAGATCAGTGAACATGAAGGTACAAAGTCCCTTGGATATATGTCTCTTGGATGGTCATTCTGTCTTACCTATGGGATATTAGAGGCCCATAAAAGAAGGACGTGGTGTCAACATCACTTTCAAGAGTACAGTTGAGCTTGGATAATTTCTCTGATCTTCTAGTAAACACCAAAAATGCAAGCAATTCTGCCCTTAAAATAAATCTATAAGGGATACATTCCTCTCTTTTCAGAAATACGGAAACTCACATAGATACTTGGAGAACTACGTGGCTCAGGATGAAGATCGGCAGCAATAACTATTGGTTGTATCATCTATAGGACACCCATTTGACAAGCAAAAAGATTTCGTGGCAACTTACTAGTTTATGGTTCAGGTCTAGACACAGTAAGAGTGTTTCAAGCTTTTACCAAGGACTGGAAACCTCTTGAAATCTGAGGTTCCAGCTAGCTCACATGGTAACTAGGTAGGTAGGTAGGTAGGTAGTATAATAGACTTTGCCAAGCTGTCTTTGAGTAAAAGTTATGTGACTGACAAATTTTTATTATCTTGAGTTCAAGGGTATCATTGAAACTGGAAGTGCCCAAGCCAGATATGTTCCAGATATAAAGTAATGATCAACATTGGTTGATAGCTGTAGTGTTCCAACGTTTTAGTTGTTCACCCAATGAACACAAAGAATTCTATAAGGTTATTGTGATTGTCAACCCCACCCTCCAGATGACGACATTGAGGCATGGAGAATGTAATGATAAGCTCAAAGTACACAGACAGGGTGAAATCATGGCTGGTTTTTCTTCTATCACTTACTCTATGTTTTAAGGCCATGGTTCCTTCTCAGGTTGTGAGTAAGGTTACAGCTGTTTGAGACTGGATTGGTTTAAGCAGTTTAATGGCCTATTTTTCGTCATGGAAATTTGAGTAATGCCATGACCACATTTGTGAAGAGTGTCTGGAAGATTTATGATCAGAGTACAGTTGACGAAAGTATTAAAAAAGCAATTGGGGGACTTCACATGATCAGGAAGGCACGGGTGACTCTTGTTTCTTATGGAGATGGAGAGTGTAACATTTAAACGGAGCTCTCCAAACCTCCCTTTAAAAAGAGGAAAAGGCAAAAGAATGCACAAGTTAATGGGAATCTGCTTCTCAACAGTACTCTAGACTACAACTAGAGTGTAGGCAAAGAGCGAGTAACTTTGAACAATAAGACTCACATCACTTCATACCTCAGGTAGCTGATTGTGCATTGGCCCCCATACACGGATAAACACAGAAACCTTATAATATGATGGAGGGAGCAAAAAAAAAAGTAGACTTCATATACACTCTCTATTAGTTTATGTATGTGTGTGCATGTTTCTACAGGCATACGTGTATGTGTGGGTGAACGTGGAGGCCAAAGATCAACTTTGGGTTTTGATCCTTAGACAACATTCCCCTGTCTCTCATTTACAGGGAACTTGTCATGCAGGTTAGGTTGGATGGCCTGCTAGCTTTAGGATTCACCTATACCTATCTTTCCGGAGCTGGAAAAGCTGGAAATAGAATTATATGCCACCATGAACAGCAGGTTATCTTTCCATCTATCATCTATCTGTCTGTCTGTCTATCTATCTATCTATCTATCTATCTATCTATCTATCTATCTATCTATCTATCTTTCTCTCTGTTTATTCATTTATTTACATAAAGCCTCTGAGGATCATAAGGACACAGGTCCTTATGCCTGTAGCACAAGCCCTTTACCTTCTGAGTTATTCCCCACAACCGCCCAATTATATCCATCTTAAGAACATTGTGGTAAGTCACAGAAGGAGCAATGTTTTGACTGAAATCTGAAGAGCAGACACTTTGATTTATATATTTGGTACAAAAGATTTTCATATGGAATAGCATAGTGAGCCCCGCTTAAGAGACAGAACGAGGGATCCAATGAAGAAGTCTGCAGACTATCTGTTTGGCCTTGAGATGTTAACACCCTTCACAGAGAACATGCGATGCCAGGTTGAAGGTTGTTTGCAACATCTCTCACTGAGGCAGGTCTTGAATACACAGCACATAGTAGGTCCTCAATTAGAATTTTTGATTGTGTGACTCGCTTACTCCAAATAGGAAACATTTCATAGCATCTTCCACAACCCCCCGTCAATAAGCTTGTCTGAAGTCTATTAGCAACACAGCTAAAGAGCGTGGTAGCCCTTCATCTCTAGCCCTAATTCTGCACATCACAGTGCTTGCATGGCTCTTGGGCCATGCCCAGAGATGGTCTGGGGCTCTTGTAGCATGCTGTCTTAGGTGCAATCTGTCTGTCCATGCGAACTCTCTTTGTCTGGGCTGTGTTGGTACTTTTCATGTTTACAACATCAGCAGTGTGTGGATGCTCACCTTACTAGACCTGGATGGAGGGGAGTGGTCATTGGACTTCCCACAGGGCAGGGAACCCTGATTGCTCTTTGGGCTGAGGAGGGAGGGGGACTTGATTGGGGGAGGGGGAGGGAAACGGGAGACGGCGGCGGGGAAGAGACAGAAATCTTTAATAAATAAATAAATTTAAAAAAAACCATCAGCAGTGTATAGACTCTGGACCCTGAGATTCATCCATATATCCATAGAATACTAGGAAACCAAAGTATTATCTTTATTCAGAAGAAGTAGAGCTCTTTTAAGA
>NC_022023.1:23273314-23279295 GCF_000317375.1 Microtus ochrogaster
ATATATATATATATATATATATATATATATATATATATATATTTCTAAAATGGTCATTTTCCCCCTCAGCTATGCCATTATAGTGATCAGCCAAGCTCTGGCAAGGTAAATACTTTTGGAAAATAAGTGGAAATTTGCTGCAAATCAGTCCCTTTTGTGCATGGCCGCGGGAGCATGTTGAAATGTTTGGACACTAATACCCATTCATTTTCTTGGCTCCATAAATAAAAGCCGCCAGCTCTGTGGCGGCCGTGAAATGGTATTCTTCAGGGCCCAGCAGGAACCCCCATCCTTATTACCACTGCAGGGGGCAGGACAGGCCCAAAATAGCAAGACAACTAAATCAAGACATTTTCAATGTCTAACAAAATGACTGTGTTTTAGAAAGAACCAAAAGGTTGGAAAAAATTGGACAGCTTTTGTCCTTAGTGTAATACCTTTGTTAAAGGAGTTCAGATGGGAAAAAAGGAATCTTTTGAAAATGCATAAGCATATTTCTGAATATCATTTAAAATCTCCAAAGATCTTATGAAACTCTAAATTGGAAGCGCTGAGGGAGTCATCTGAGGACTTCCAGCTGAAGATAGATTCCATCTGGGGACCCCCAGATCACACCTCATAATGGGGGCCCTAGGAAGAATGGGGCCTGTATTGTTATGTGTATAGGTTTGATGGGGGTGGGGTGGGGTACAGCTTCAGAAAGGAGGTCAATGGAGATTTAGAAGAAAACTCCGGCGTCTATTTTGGCCTTAGATGAAAGATTTCTTCTGTCTGAATGGGCTAGTAGATCTGAGCAGGTTTTAGCTATTCCTATCTTCCATCTAAGAGAAAAATTAGTGTAAGCATTTTCTGAGTTATAAAGACATTATATTAAAATATCAAGGAAGGGGAGAGACGTGTTTAAGAGATATTTCTGTGTCCTTTGCCTTGTCAGTTGACAAGTACTGCTCACGTATTTTGAATCAATAGCCAATCTCTTCCTTTGTCATCGTGTATCCCACAAGTTAGCTTCCGGTCTACTAACGATTAGTACTGATTCTTTCTCTTTGGATGATACAGTGTTGTGTGGCTGACATTACTATAATTAAGCGTGGAAATGCAACATAAATCTGACACAAACCAGTCATTTCATGGAGTAAAACTCCAAAGGGTTTTCTCTTAATGTAAACAATAGTACACTCTTGCCAAGTCTCTCAAAGTTAGTATGCCACTCCAGTCTGAAACACGGGATTTTTGAATTTTTAATCTTTATTTATTTATTTTTATTTTTGGAAGTTGGTAAACAATCAGTTTCCACCAATCTCATCTTCTGCCTTTTATGACTCAGACTTTAATGAGAGCCATAAACATTACCTTGCCCAATAAAAATTCTAGTATTTTAGAGCTGGCTCAGAAAATGTGAAGCACATCTGGTGACAGCTGGAGCTAATTAATATCTTTAGAGGTGTCTTCCATCCGCTAGAGTTTAAACAGAAATAGTCAGGGGTGCTTACATCAAAGCCTGAGGCAATCAAGGGCTGTTGCTTGCTTTCCTGTCTGAACTGATAACAAGTAGACCAATTTTTATAGGGACTGTAAAAGCTGAGTATAAGGGTGTTCATGTAGTGAAGTACTTAGCTCCACTGTTCAGGCCATTTTGGGCTCCTGTTCCCTGGTTCTGTCTGCCGCAGGCTCCTTCGTCTGATTAGTTAGATGCACACGGACTAGCAACATAGGAGAAATATTAAAAAGAAGGTGTGGGTGGAGCCACACTAAACTGTAGACAAAGCACACAGGCATACCTCATCTTCTCCCAATGATCTTTAAAATTTTTCCCAGTCAAACATTTCCTTGTGGCACAGATAAGGTTTATCTAAGGAGACCAAGGGAAAAATGGAAAGGCAAGATGAGGTAGCTAGCGCAAGTGGCATTAATATGTGTTTTGAAGCATACCAATTGGCCTAAGAGCAAAGTCGCAGCTCTAGGCTAAGCAGGCAGGTGGTCGCCAGGCTTCTTTTTCAAAGGTTACCCTACAAAGAGCACGCTAGCCCTGTGCTGTCAGTATGGGCCAGTACCCCAGGAGCTCCAGGACAATCAGAAAATAATGACATCAACCTGACCATGGTTAAGTACATAACATGCTGAAGGTTCACGGGCTCATAGTCTGGAACAATAAAAGCAAAATAAAGAGGCCTGCTTGGCTGGCCCCAGCTGTTATTAGCCATGCTGTGAGCCCAAGGAAAGGTATGATATGGACTGCCATTTCAATTGAGACCAGGTTAATCTCTCAATTGGAGGAGAAGAAAAACAGCAGCAGAAAAAGCTGTCCCCAGAATGAAGAGAGGGAACAAATGAACTAGCATCGTTTGCATAATCTGCATTTAACCCTTTACCAATGAGGACCGCATTGCCTCCAGATAAGCATCCTTTTCTACAGAAGAGTGGCCAGAGAGCTCTAACAGCCTCAAGTTCAGCCAATGAACATATTCTTTCACACTAATTTTCAATGCACTGCTGGGATTTGTAGGTTAGGGAGGAACCTGGAATCACGCAGATTAAACGCATCAGACGTCTATTAAGGAAACAGCATGGTCATTTCTTCGGCCTCTGTGGCTGATTTTGTGAAATTTAGGAAGTGGCAGTGGCCTCTTCTTTGGCGTCCTGGCTCAAAGAATGGTTGGAATGATGTAAAAGAAACAGGAATTAGGTAAATCTAACAACTCTGCTGCTGTTCTCAGAATTTCTTACAGCCACATGAGCTGTCAGCCTGTTCTTAAAGGAAAAGCTGAATCACTGAATGTATGTTGAAACTTTAAATTGGTTCTGTTTGAAGAGGCCTGTGGCAATGTGTACTCTGGAAGTTGAGTGTGATCGTGGGGGAAGGGCAACAGCAAAGAACTACTTGAAACTACAGTCTCAGAAGAGTGTGACAAATGAAACCGGGGTTTCTCATGAAGAAAAACTGAGTTTTCATCAGACTGTTCATCTATCCATTTGTCTATCCATACATCTGTCTATACATCCATCTGTTCATCCATCCATCTTTGCATCCATCCATCATCTATCTATCTGCTCACCCATCAATTATCTACATACCTATGTATTTGTCTCTCTGGATATCCCATCTGCCATTTTATTCTATACCCATTATATTCATATATTTCTTTCTTGAATAAAATATGAACACAAATTTTGAAAATTTGAAGTACAATTCATAGTTATTGCTAGAAAAAGAAGCAAGCAAAAGAATCTATTTCAAACTTGTTTCTAGTTCTGTAAAGGAGCCTATAGTTAGATTTCAACGTCATTGTTAATCATAGTTATTGATTTTCATGTTATCATGGATATACAAAGATGAAAAACTGAATAAGGGGTGCCTATAGGTAGTGACATATTTATATTTTTATCTGGGGTGATAGTTCCACAGAGAAACTGTTTTTAATCAACTTTTGAGGGGAATGTATTTTCCTTGTTGTTTAACTTTTTTAATTATTAAAAAATACAACAGAGAAAAACACATTGGAATAGAAATGGTGTTTGCATTCTCTTAGCTTCTAGCTCAAACAGAAAGTAGTTTGTACCACACTTTATTCCTTTCCAGTTATTTTTACATTTTCTTTCTTAAAGCCTCATGGTTATGTTACGCCAAACACTCTTCTTCAAGTAGTAGTACTGACTCCAGTTCTCTAGGGCCTTCATAACCACTCTTTCTATTCATTGCATGAACCTTCCAATTCTCAGCTGAATGTTTGAATTATAACAAATGCTTTGTTTAAAACTAAAGAAAAATATGATACAATAGAACATAATTGAGTGATATTGAACCGGTCTCTCATTTGAACTTAGTTTCTCACGTGAATTCTTGCTTCTCACGTGAATTCTTGCTAAAAGAGGAAACCAGAGGAGCACATCTGGCCAATGAGTCTCTTTCCTATAGATGCTAGTTTAAAAATTTAATTCACTTGAATGTTTTGAGCACTAGTTTTCCAGTGAGAGAAGAAAATATCACTTTTCTATAAGCCTCATCATATAGAAAAAAAAATGTCACCCAACCTGCTGGCTTCGACAAGGTTCTAGACATCGGTTCATTCCCATAGATGATTTTTGTTGGCTTAATTAGATGTGCAGGGTAGGTCTCTTTTCTACCATAGACCTGGTTAGATATGTCTTTGATAACTGCAGGCATCGTACGAGTTTTTTATGTTGTGTCTTGACACAGACTGCCATCTATTTGACATGCGCTATCTTGGACCTCATAGTTCTAGAAGAGAAGACAGTGAATGGGGGTGAGTCAATTTCCAGCTGAAGATTCCAAATCTAGAATATTTCCAAAACATTAACATAAGCTCCAAGTTACAGAAAGACCACAGGCCATAGCAGTCTAGGTCTCTAGGAGAGGACTGTTTATATAACCCAGGTTTCTAACTGATGATTGTGTGCTGTAGTTTACGAAGGAGGTCATGTATTTATGAAAACTTATACATCATGCTTCTACATTCAATTTCAGAATCATCATTGTTTATGGTTTCAGTGTTCACAAAATCAAATGCTTATTTTTTTCTTTCTCAAGGGTTTGAATGAATGTCTGAGGTAATTTTGGATAGTAACAACTTCATATACCAAGAATAGTGAGCTACTTAAATAAATTAATGTACATACCCATTAAACTCTTGACAAATTTATTTAAGACAGATGTTGAATGCAGGTCATTGGAGGTATTGGAACACCCAAGCCGAAGTAAGCAAGCCCAGGCAATCATAAGATAAAATGTATTTGGGAAGCAACTTGCAAACATACACTTGTTTTTAGTTTTGTTTTGTTTTGTAAATGTACCTCATCTGTTTGAAATTTTTCTGAAGCACTTCTTTAGAAGAGTGTAATAGCAGTTTTAAAACAGCCAGGATTAGATTCCAGATAAGTTTGAAAGAAAACCTGGGAAGTATAGAATCATGAGTAAATGTTAATAACATTTCTGGAGATTAAAATTCAAACCCATAAAACTATGAATTTTATAAATAGTTAAGTTGATGCTAGGAACATCTATTAGTGGACTCTCTGCCTTATAATTTGGAAAATTTTCTATTTTTATATTATATCTTATTTATTCATATTATATCTAATAATTTTGTGGGGTTTTTTTTTCAAGAAAGTGTTTCTCTGTGTAGCCCTGGTTGTCCTGGAACTCACCCTATAGACTGGGCTGGCCTCCATCTCATAGAGATCAACCTGCCTCTACCCCCCAAGTCCTGGAATTAAAGGCATGTGCCACCACTGTCCATCTAACTTATGTCTAAGAATTGAAGAGAGAAAAGAACGTTGGAATAAAGTAGTGGAAGTGATTTTCACTAGTCAGTACCTTGGTTTCTTTAGAGGTTAGGGGTTTACTGTAGGGCTTCTACTCCTGTCCTTTGCAAAGGCCTTATGAGGGTACAGTTTCCTGTCCTGACATTGGCCTGACATAGGACACATTTGTACAGATACAGCTATGCAGAGCTGAACACTGAGGACTTGTTGGTAAATGCATCCTCACATGACATCAGACAGTTATTTGGTAACACAATCTTTGCATTCAAAATAACAATCTACAGAAATCAAACAACAAATGGCGTTGCAAAGAGCCTAGAATGACCCATAGACACTGAAATAGCGTTTTTCAGCTTTCCTCGATTGCACTCATCACGAGCTTCCTTTACTAAGATGCTGTCCTAGTAGGAATGCTGTTCCAGTAGGAACTTGGAAAGTTTGGTAAGTGAGCCATCATTTTGTTCCCATGGCAGGGAAGTCATTTTTGAGAATACAATACATGTGGTCTCACGTCATGCACAACCTATATGAAATCACAGTTCGGTGCTGAGTGATGGGTGGAAATCATAGCAACGGCAGCAGTGTTAAGAATTCCGATTAGGAATGAGAAAAGAATCCAAGCAATTCTGACTTGGAAACGTTACCAATATGTTGCATTATAAAGTTTCTGGAGAGAAGAGAGAGAGAGAGAGAGAGAG
>NC_022023.1:23279395-23333714 GCF_000317375.1 Microtus ochrogaster
GAGAGAGAGAGAGAGAGAGAGAGAGAGAGAGAGAGAGAGAGAGAGAGAGAGAGAGAGACTCTGCTCCTACAATGATACACACAGTAAAAGTTAGTTTTTAAGTCTGAGTGGGAAGGAGAAGGATGGGAGCTAAATTTCTCCATTGAAGTGTTTCTTTTTTATTTCTATTACTCTACACACAATCTTAAAACATGGTTTGATATTTCCTTTTCATATCTATTAATAAAACTTTTCAGGTTTTTATGTGGCTGTCTTTGCATCCAGTCTTGCACTGGAAAGATAAAAAGTTTTTTTTTTGTTATGTTTTGTTTTGTTTTTAATCTTATGGCTCTGTTTTCTACTCTTCAAGCAGAAATGTTTCTTTATGAACTAAATGAAAAGCTAGATATGTGCTAGGGGTGGGGTTTGAAGGAGAATGAACACTTTACTGAGCACATACTATGTCATGGAATCCTTACACCACCACCACTCCAGCTGAAACCAGCATCCAGACAGAAGAGGCCACTTGGCAGAGACCAGAAACTCAGCTGAGTTGGGATTAGCATGTGTCTGCTACTTGGTTTTAATGTCCTTCTTACCAAGAATGAATTGCTTGTTAAAAATGGCCTTGCTACTGCTTGAATTCCAGGGAACAGTAAAGCAAAACATACACATTGATGATTTGATTGTCAATCCTTGAATTCCCTTTCTAATTGGTTCACAGTGACTTTGAGCAGAGTGAATACGAATTGCTCCTGTATATTCTCCAGAACTTTCTTTTATGACTGTTATCTCAATCCTGGAAACCAATGTGGCTGCCTCTCATCCTTCCCCCAGGCCTCTAATTCTATAGGCTGTCCTGGAACTCACTATGATGTCTAGGTTAGTCTTTTAACCTAGAAAGATACAATGATCCTCCTGCCTCAACCTCCTGAGTTCTTACAGGTTTATCATTATAACTGATCTAAAACACATTTATGAGATTAATGCTCTTAAAAGAAAAGGGGAAGTAGATTCTATGAATGAGAGATAAACATCAATAACGAGAAGTCACGGAAACACAATCTTTCCATCAATTAGCTTTCTATGTGGGCAGACGTCTGCCTAAGGAGGGCTAATATGACTTTATTTTTTATTATATTTTTGTTATTTAAAACAACTTCAAATTTAAAGTATTTGACGATATTCTTCCCTTCCCCCAAGTCCTTCCAGATCTTTCCTTCTCCATACTCACCCAACTTTAAGTTCTTTCTAAAAAAAAAAACAAATAGAAACCCAGTACAAAAACAAACCCCACCAAACCAAGAAAACAAAATAAAACAACACCCTAGCAGAGAAGCAACAACCAACCCACCAAATGAAAGCACAGAAAAAAAAGCTGTGGAGTTCATTATTTGTTGGTCAGTTACTCTTGAACAGGAACACAGTGACACTTCATTGGAGAACACTGATTTGACCTTCTCCCAGCAAGAATAAACGACAGTTCAGCAATTAACTTTTACCCTAGTAGCTAGATTTTCATTCATTCATTCATTCATTCATTCATTCATTCACTCATAAAATGACAACAAAGTATAACAAGATAAAACTATCATACCTAAGTTGAACAATGGAAAAGAGCCCAAGACAAGGCATAAGAATCAAAGACCCACTCACTCGCACACTCAGGAATCCCACGGTAGGAAACTAAATTGGAAGCCACAATATATAATCTGAGCAGCCCCATGCGGGGCCCTGTGCAGGCTGCTTCAGTCTCTGTGAGCTCCTAATACGACTTCCAGGGGGAGAGCATTTGCAAGCAAACAACGGTAATGGACTCCGCCACTGATTTCCACTTAAAATCAACATTTACACCAGGGAAGCTTTGAGGGCTCCACCCTGGCTGTGACAGAATCTGCAAGCCCACTGAGTAAAACCAAGCTAGGCCCCTGCAAGAGAAGAAAATCTGTTTCTCTTGAGGGCACTGCTTCAGATACCTTTTTCACAGAGCCTCCTGCTGGATTTTCCCCACCGGAGGCCACCTGTAAGAAGGTGAGACCTTTAGCCTGGGGCTGCTTTGCCCCATCCCACCCAGGGAAGCCACCAGCGCATACTGCATTCTGAGCACCAAGTCAGAGATGGCTTTTCTGAAGAGCACACCTGTCCATTAGGAATGACAAACAGACTCTCAACTCATTTTCACGTAGGCTACCGCAAAGCAGTGCATGGTAATGACTTTGGAGTGTTCTGTCTTTTAACAATGAGCCAGAATCTTGACTATGCAATTGACTGCAACTCCAGAAATTGCTATTTGGAATGAATCTTAATATATACACTTGTGTATATGAATACAGCTAGCTGCACTTTCCCCATATGATCATGGTTGTTAGCATGCTCCCCATTTTAAGTGAGCAAATTTGAATAAAATGGCCGCGTAATACAGTCTGCGTTAACATCAGCCATTTAAAAAGCCCAAGGATTAAAAGTTAATTCCATCCTTTTAATTCAAGGGACATATAAATGGCATTCTGGGTAGAGCCAACTCCTCTTTTATCCGTCCTTTCATGCTGCCTCCTCACTAATTCTTGGTTGTTCAAATGCTACCTACATAATAAAAGCCTTGAGTTAATTTACTAAGATTTTACACCAGTGCAAATGAAAGAAAGGAAAGTGCTAAACAAGGCAATTAGCACTCTGTTTAGTGCACTCCCAAAATAAATGTAGGCAATTTACAATTTGGCAAATGGTACTCTATCCAGATCCAGCTCATTTATGCCTGAGGGGGTGGTACAGTTCATTAGGGGGAAAAAGTGTTTATATATATTATGCTACTGAGGCCCAACCCATTTTGTTCTTCAGCAACAGATGTGACTCCTCCCGAGGTTTATTAGTGTTTCTTGCAGGAAAAAAAAAATGCCAAACTATTACGCTTTCGAATAAATGGTCCAAGAAGAATGCCTTCGACTATGGAGTCCGAGTAGGCAGCTTTTTTACAAGATGAGGGTGTGTGAGTGTGAACGGGAGATGATTTACCAAACTTCCAGTGGTAGGGTGGGGTCTCTTTCATGGCTGGAAGCAGGCATTTCGGTCTGATTCCAGTTGCTGGGATCTGCTGGAAGTGTGTACTTGAAGTACTGCCGACTGCTTCTTAATTGACAGGGAGGTTGCTCCAAGCCTTTCATGTTTATTCTTGTAAGCCTCTTATTAGCGCAAAAATAATAGATGTTGTTAATGCGGAAGCACAACCAACATTAATATTTAAGATGCTCGAATGATAAAGGTTAAACATGTGTTTATATTGCTTTTGAACAAAGAGCTTTACAAAATAGTTTGGAAACATAACGATGGTACAAACTTGGAATCATTTCGCCCCACGTTGAGGCTTCTCTCATTCTTTGGGATTTACTCTTTGTTTTAGGGAGATGTAGCTCTCGCAGGCCACACTCATATACCCTTCTCATCTGGAAATTATATTCCTGTTGAATGGGACTTTTTTTAATGACATGTACAGAAGGGAGGTGCAATAAAACCACCCGTCTCTCTTGCATTCTGTTTATTTCTGAGTCTGTACAGTTCCATTCAGTGGGGGGAAAAGAAAAGAAAAAAAAAAGACAAGGCAAAGTAAAAGCATTCTTTTGTGCCCTCTAGCTGCTAGAAGCCCACATAGAAAATACAATTCTCTCGTGATTAAATTTACTTAATCTAAGGTGGAGGAGGGAAAGCCCATAATTCCTATGGACTAAAAGTCCTTTTTCTTTGTATAAGAAAAAAAAAATATCCCGATAAATAAAAGTTTACCATTCACGGTGCCTTCATTTTCATGAGACAAAGCCAAGCAATAATTCATGAGGGGCTCTAAGAAAATTAAACTGGGACACCACTTCTGTGGAGCGGGTAATTAATATGACACACAGAGTCTGAACTGGGCATTGCTTGAGTATTGATCCTTCCTTTCCATGTTTAATGGACACTGGGTAGGGATCTCAGTGCAGTGACTTCCGTTTGTTTTAGGAACATTGCAACTGCTTTTGGCTTTGGTGAGGAAGCTAGAAAGGGGGTGTGAGTTAATGGAAACTAACAGGTTCTGGATAAGGAGCCTTCTTCTTTCAGGTCACCCCTAAAGACAATGTTAATTTGGGGGAGGTAGTCATGAGAGCAATTGGAGTTACAGCCCTTTCTAGCCAGGCTATACTTGAAATGTTTCTTAAAAAAAAAAAAAGGTGCTTCGTGTGTAGGTGAATAGAATTTTTTGGAAGATTCTGCCCCCACCCCTTTTGGGTGAGGTGCCTGAGGGGGGGACCAGAATGTCCATTAATTACTGCCCAATTTCTGTGTGAGGGGGAAAGTGTCACAACTTGGAGCATGTCAGTTCTTCCAGAGTGTGTGTATGTGAGAGCGAGCGAGCTTGAAATATGCAGAATTTACACACGACAACTCGGCTATCCAGGTTCCCTAAGAAAATGGTCTCAGAAGTGCATTCGTTGCCTTCTCTGTGCATCCAGGAGTGTGCGCGTGTGTAGGCGGGGAGGGGTGCCTGGGGGTGAGAAAGAAGTTGAGCTGTTTAATGATTCAAGGGAATCTACGAGAAGGCTCTCCCCCTCTTCCTTCCCTGAAGTGAAGGCACAGTTCAGAGGACTCGGTTGAGGAGCCTCACAGCCATTCCCAGCAATTCCCGGTACGGTGGCGAGTTCATCGGAAAGGGCTCCGTCTCAACAGATGTTCTAAGTGGCGCCTCCTGAGCTGCTCTCATGTGGTGGAGAAATACAGAAATCAAGCTAAATCAAATTAGGCAGTGGAGTAAGAAAATAAAGGTCAGGTCCACCAGCATCGGAGGAAACAGCCTAAGCCAAAATGGCCATCTTCAGTCAGGGACTAATTAAGAACTGATTGTCCTTCTTGGTGAAACCTCAAAAATGCATGGGTGGTGAATTATTAAACACAACAACAAACATAATGCAAAAAAAAAAAAAAATCCCCACTCTCTGCAGCATGTCAGATGAAAAGATAGGGAGACATAATATCCAACGGAATGGTGCTTCTTGGGCACAGCTAGTCCCTAAATCCCCAGCTCTCTTTGTTTTGATTACAATTTTTCATCCTTGAAGGGAGAAGGGAGGAAACTCTAAGCCTGTCTTGTGTTACAGCTCCCTTTACCGTTGTCTGCCCATCTCAGCTGGTATTTAATTGGTCAGCAATAGGAGGGAAGTCTCCTTTGAGGTAATGAATATTGACTGTTTATGTTGAAATGTCACCGTGAAAAGAAAGCCCAGCACCAAAGAGGGAGAAGCCAGTGTGAGAGTCTCGGACACAAAGGAGACACCAGAGAAACCAGGCGCAGCTGAAATTCAAAGAGCTCACGCAGCAGAAGCGGCCCACATGTGTGGGAATTTTAAGCTTGCGGTTGACAGGTGAAAAAGTCATTACTGTTACCTGCTAGCACCAAGCGTAATTTCATGTTTCCTCTAACACAGCCTTGGAGGCCACGATTCATGAAAATGCTCTCATTCAGAAACCACGCTCATCTTTTCAGGGAGTAATTTCCACTCGTGAGAAGGAGGGAAACCTAACCAAGCCTGCATACACAGCTCCTAAAGGGTAGGAAGAGAGGAGAGGAAGCAGCTGCTGTACTCAGACCACAAGATGTGCATAGCTAGGTCCTGCATCTCCAAGATTTTTGTGGTGGCAATTAGAGATTTTCAGGTAAACAAGGATAGGAAAGGAAGGCTGCATCCCAGGCCAAGTACAGGGTGCTAATGAGCTTTGCTGGGCTGAACATATTATAAGGTAATAATTTGGGATATTGCTTTCAGTGTTTCTTGGTCATTTCAAAGTGGCTGTGAGCTGAGCTCTGATGCTGGTTTGTTAACCCTCTCTGCTCTGGTCCAGCCCTTTGCTGGTTTGTTAACCCTCTCTGCTCTGGTCCAACCCTTTGCTGGTTTGTTAACCCTCAGTGCTCTGGTCCAGCCCTTTGCTTGTTTGTTAACCCTCTCTGCTCTGGTCCAGCCCTTTGCTGATTTGTTAACCCTTTCTGCTCTGGTCCAGCTCTCAAGCAGTTGCATTTGTGTGTGTGTGTGTGGGGGGGGTAATCTTTGTTTTGTTCACCCATGATGGATTTTATGTCACTTCCTGAATTGGACTTTTCCTTTTTTATATTTTCCTCAGATGGTAACCCCCTGCATATATACTATCAGGGGAAAAAATTGAAGAAAAGAAAATCAAGCAGGCAGAGAATGCCTATGTGATTTTGACTCATAGGGAATCTTAACCTTGCTAAGTTTCTAATGTTTAGGAGGAGTCTCCCCAGCTCCCCTCAGATTTCACAATAGTCTGGATGTTAACGAGCATCACAAATATTGTACTTCTTGCATATTTATTATGAAAAAAGGAATAAACCAAATGTATGACCATGTAACTACTGCCACTCATGGGACATATAAAGCGACTGGAAAGTGGAAATAAACAGAAAACTTAGATTTCTGGTTCCCATAAGAGGGGAGTTGCACTTATTGCTCAGGTTTACTGTTCACCTGTTTCAATCGACATATGTGAGCTCTGTAATAATCAGGACTGTTCACATGTTTTAACAGACATATGTGAACTCTGTCATAATCAGGGCTCTATCACCACAAACTTCTGAGGCAAGAGCTTACTGCCTTTCTCTTTGGATCCAAAAATGCAGAAGAGCTTGTTGTTTCTATTTCCCAACAATTCAATTATGGTTTTTAAAAGCCTGATAAATAAAAGATGACATGTGTAGTCCTACCCTGGTCGGGCTGGAACCCTAACCTGTGACACTCACCTGTATTGAACTAACAAGCAGCATGCCCCACGGAGAGCGATACTTCTCCATTAGCAAGCTCCATTTCACCTTTAAAAACCCCGGGCTTCCCGTTTGCATTAAGTGAGATTGAGATGTCTTAGGGCTCCCAGTGACATTTAGGAATCCTCTAAGACAAAAAAAAAAAAAATCATTACTTCTCTAGTTCACCTGCGAAAAGATGCCATTAAAAGAAGGAGCAAAATGAAGCCCTGTCAACTTGTTAGGGCCCAAAAGGTAATTCTGCCATCAGCTCTGAGGAGGGAGGGTGATACACAGCCCTATCATTACTGACATGAGAGAACCTGCTGGTGTCAAAGGTGCTGTCGCCAGAAAAGTTCAGGTGTTGCTAAATTCATTAATGTGTCACTTTGAGAAGATGTGATGTCATTCTGTTGTCCGTGGGGATGAAAACTGGAGTCCACGTGCTCCTGTCAACACACTATCATCTTAATTTCGTTTGTTCTGCCCCCCTGTTTGCCATCTGTAGGAGGTTAAAGGCCACGAGCGATGACGTCTTAAAAGGCTACTAATATTTGACATATTCTTTCAATCTGCTTTTTCATCGCCGCCTCCTACCACCAAAACTTATTCTCTGTTGTTAAATCAGCACGACTTCTGAGAGTTTGCTTGCATGGCTTTGCTGATGAGAGTATTTGAGCCACGGATCCCTTTTACTTTCTTATTTGTTTCCATTATTGAAGAAAAACATGCTCACTTTTCTTTGTGAAATTATGTTTTCATAACCATAACACGTTTCGGTGGGAATTTGACATTTAAATCTCCTGATATTGAAGGAATTCTTCAAGTCCTCATTGGGAAACCCTTCCTCAGTTAAATTTCTTTCTTTTTTTTAAATTTAATTTTATACTTAATTTATAGTATAAATTTAATTTATGAAACTCCTACAGTAAACAGCATGCAAACGGATGATACGCATTTGCTGTGATGGATGGTATTACTTGACATCTTATTGCTCAATTTATATCAGAAAACATTAAAATTGATAATGTAAAGAGAAGAAAATACTAATTAAATAAGTAAGTCACTGTATGGACACCACAAAACACACTTGCCAAGAATGAAACATTTATTTTTCTACAGATATTCGCCATAAGTGATATTTTGAAAAGAGTGTAATTTAAAATTTTAAAAATGAAGTATCTTAGCAGGGTAATGAATGTTTAAGTATCATGCTGATCATCTCATAAAATGTGAAATCATTATTTATACCGTGATCCAGTTCAGTATTTATTTGCTAAACTTTTTTTTTTTTCAGAAATTTTCTTCTAGAAAAATTTCAGTGGTCACATGATAAGGAGAAAAGTGGGAAGTGCTTTTTCTAAATAAAACTACAGAGAACCTTTTGTTAGGACTTGGGTTCTAATCATTGAGATTTCTTTTTCTTACATAAACATTGCACTTAGCAAACATACCATGTCAGAGTACCATGTTGTTGATACCTAAACAACATAGTCTGTGTCCCCGAAAGGACAATGAGCTTTAAATAGGACTGCATGATAACAGCCTCTTGTCCTTCATCTTCATGAATCCCCAGATTATGTGTCTGAATTTCCCATCTAATTCTATTCCCTCGCGGTACCCAGTTTACTGTGCAGCTAAAAGGACTTTCCTGATGCACAGAAAACAGATATTTTACTCTTCAGTAATATCTTGCCGTTTCCTTTCTTCCCATATTCATTTAAAATTCACTTTCTGCCTTGAACTGTGAAGTCTTCTTTAAAAGGGAATTTCCCTTAGCTCTGAAAACAAAAACAAGCAGGCGAACCAACAAACAAAAAACAACACAAAACAAAGCAGAGTAGCAAACTGTCAGCATTTTACAGCAATCCACATACGTGTTAAACCAGTTTGAGATTTCTTAAGGCCACTAGCGGTCTGCCTAAGCCCATGTGTGTGCATGGCCACTTTAATGAGTTCCACACCCAGGTGCTTTGATGGTTTTTTTATTGTAGTCTTAGATCAAGATGTGATTTCCAGCCCCAGCTTTGAGACTCCACTCTGAGATTCTAAGTGATCGTACATCCACTGAGAGGCAGGGCCCCTGCGCGGGAGGAGCAGAAAGGATCACAACCCGAGCTAAAGGGAAACACAACAAGCCAAGCTGCTGTTGTGGGAACCAGGCTGACCCGGCCTGCCTTCATTGATATATGGAACACTTAACCTAGTGAGAAGCTCAGAGGTGGCAGGAAGGCTCCCCCTGGACGAGTTTTTCAAGTTGATCTGGTGGTTGTATTGTCGACTCTCAGGGTAGTAGGCAGGGGGCACACACTCTGGACTTTCCCTTGCAGGGAGAAAGAAAATCAATCTTCCTGCCCCCAAGATGGGAGTGCTGCTGCAGAAAGTCACGGAGGCATTGGAGCCTTGTAAGGAAGCCTCTCAGGAAATGCCTTTAGGCTTCTAGCAAGATCCTGGACTGCATCACAGTCCCTGTGAGAAGCAGGGGAGTTCACATATAAATAGAAAGGGTGTTTATGGGCCTTGCCCCTGAGATGCTGTGCTTTTTTGATGGAAAGAGAGGAAAACCCAACTGAAATTGTGGATGTATCTGTGGATTGGAAAAAAATATATATAACTGAAATGTTCTATTCTTCACCAGCGTGTAGCCTGTATCTTAGGAAAAAAAATATTATGCACACATTATTCTCAATAATTTTCTATAAGGGTTATGATAACAGTTTTAAAAAAATATCCAACTCAACAGATATGATTTTTGTTTTTGTTCAAAGTCTCATGTTTAATATTAAGGATTATTCCTAGTAACGAAATGCCTTTCAAACTGAAGATTGCATAAAAACCATTCGAAAGCCAAAATCATTTGAAAGCATTCTAGATTACACCCCCTAACGTAGTCAGTGGCTGAATTGCTGGGACTATTTGGCAAGGCATGGCATGTATTTAAAGGAGCCATTTTAATGAAGTGATCATTTTAAGACCAAGAGTAAAGGGCGCCAGAGCTTGCTGTGGCAGCATTCAGGGGAAAGCCATGCTGACCTTGTGGCTGAATTCCTTGCCCTTTGAAAGCCCCCTGCCATTGTTCCATGACCACCCATTCGTGACTCAAGAAGATCTAGATGGGGCACCTGGCCGCCCCAGAGCTCCATGGTTTTGGTATGACTGCCTTAGGTCCTTTGTCACTAGTCGCATCGAATCAGCCACAGTTGTTTTATGAGCCTACTGGCTGCCCCTCTTCACTGAAAAACTCTTCTTTCAGGCGATGAAAAGAGGGGACGATCTCTTTGATTTTTTTTTTCTCACTACACTAAGAATTTTCAAAATCCTTTCATTTACTCTGTTGCTTTGCATTAAGAAGGATAGATGGGAGAAAAAAAATATCTTATTTTCACATTCTTTTCCAGGCTTGTAAACTGTTTCTATTGTCTTGACTTGAAAAGTACCGCGAACATGTTTCTTGATGGTGTAAAGTATAAAGAGTATTTCCTCCCCAGAACACAGACACCTCCTTCAGGAGGATAGCAAATATTACTGTGGCAGTGGTAGAAGATGCTTTTTCTTCCACTGCACCAGGGCTCCTGGCAGAAGATCTGAGAGGGAGAGGATGCTTGATTTCTGCAGAAGAGAAATTCGAGTTTTTAGGTCAGAGGAGAGAAACAGATAATATATTGTATTGACAGAATATTCTCTAGTTCAAGTTCTGCCTTTAAATGGTTATTTTAGGGTTGGAGAGAGAGAGAGAGCATAGTACAAACAAGAGGACTCCAGTCCTCATGTAAAATGCAGGGCATAGATTCATATGTTTAGATGGCCAACTTTGTTGGAGGATAAGTGTAGAGATAAACTGATCCCAGAAGCTATCCCAGCATCCAAACTCAAGCGGTGAGCTTGTCCAATGAAAGACACTGTTTCTGGGCAAATAAGGCAGACATGTCAGGCAAGGTACCCCCTCTTTGTTTCTTCCTCTGGATCACTCATGCACACATGAGCCCTCACATACTGATGTCTATATTCCAGCTCCCTCTCAACCTTTACACACACTAAAATAAAATAAGCTGAATGAAATATCTTCCTTAGACCTGCTCCCAGCAGGCCATAGGCAAGAACGGAGTCCCCAGAAATCCATGAGATGGAGTAAGGACTCCCTGACCCAGAATATCGAGGCACCTGCCTTGTTTCCTTAACACAACCACATGGGCTGAATATAAAGCCCTTGCTTTAAATTCTTCATCTGAGAACCGCCACAGAAGCGCAGTTCTTCCCTCCCTTGGTGGGAAAAGGTGAGCAGCTTCTGGTGATTTGTTCCAATCAAGTGGAGCACCTCGGCCGGAAGTGGCAAGCCAGCCACGGGTGTTTCCACAGTGAGGTCACCCAAACTCACAGTTTATCAAGCTACAAGAAGTAATGGGGCATCTGCGCCTTTAGAACACACTCAGCAGCAGCACAAGGCTGCGCTCCTGCCTCCTCATGCTTTGAGGAGGAAATTGTGACATTTAAAAGAATCTTCCTCTCTTTATAAAAAAAAAAAGCATGTGAATATCTATAAGTATTGATCCAAAATGAGTGCAATGAATAATTTATAATGAGATATTCTTTGTCTTTCAGTTCTTAAAGCAGCTTGCTTTTCTCTCTTTCTCAAAGAAAAATTATGGTTAAACATCTATAAAACCATATTTTTCCTTCTATCATCTTGCAGCCATTCCTTATTTTTAGGCAAAAAGAATGTGTTATTTGCAAAGGCTGTTTGAAGTTGAGGAGGAAAAGCAAACAATAATATACACTTACCAAAATGGAAAAGTACTGTGGATGTTCTACTTTTAGGAGAAAATATAGCTTGAGGTTTGGGGGGAAAAATCAAGCAGGTTACATAATTTGTTGTAATAATTCTGTTGTTTTTGGTGCATAGCGTCACTCCGCAGAATCATTTAAACATATCCTTTCCCCTGAATAAAATCGGGATTTCATTTGTTGGAAGTAATAATTCCAACTGAAAATACACTCTTGTGGAATGAGAACAAAATGAACAGGTGCACGCAGCATCTCTCACAGTGCGCCTGAGAAGGGGGCGGCCCTGGGATGTGCTAAATATTCTCAAGTCTCACCAGGCGTTGGGCTTTAATTGATTGTGATTCTAGGTCATTTGGGGGATGTCTATCAATATTTTCTCAAAGGGGCCAAGAGTCCCATCCTTTCTTCCTTTCGCTCTTGGACTCTTCGGCACAGATTTGTAGAGATCAATGCTTTTTACTTTTTTCTTGGAAAAAACATTGGCTAATTTCATTAGACTTTTTAAGGCGGCTGCAAATGGGCTTCCATGAAAGGAGTTTCTTCCCTGCCTCTTTGCTTGTTTGTCTCGGTGTCTTCCACATAGGGTAGGTATGCCGTTTCAGATCTGTTCAGTTTTGTTGATTCAGAACTCTGCTAGTTTCTTGCTTGTGATAGAAATGAAGACAAGAACAAAGAAAGGAACTCTTGGGGCTGCAGGTTGTTATATTTGGAAGACTATAACCTTTGTGGTATCTTTCACCACTCCCAGAATACTTAGTTTATTTTCATTCCTTGAGTTCACAGAGATGGTATATACACTAGCAACTTATGAAATACATTTAGTAGCACACCAAGTGCACATATCCTAACATCCAACAACTGTCTGAAGCCTCCTACTGCTCTTAGCATCCTCATTGCCTTTAAGTAAACATCACTCATTACCCAAAAGAACGTTATAGGTTTGTTTTGTTTTTTTTTTGTTTTTTTTTTTTTTTGTTTTTTTTTTTACTGAGTTTGTTGGAGTAGGTGTATTTTCCTAATCAACTAAACATGACCTTGATTTACATTGCTCAAAGCTGGATCCTCTTATGAAGAAGTTTCTATCTGGGGCTGGAGAGATGGCTCAGCAGTTAAGAGCGTTGCCTGCTCTTCCAAGAAGTTTCTGAGTTCAATTCCCAGCAACCACATGGTAGCTCACAACCATCTGTAATGAGGTCTGGTGCCCACTTCTGGCCTGCAGGCATATGCGCAGACAGAATATTATATACATAATAAATAAATAAATATTAAAAAAAAACTTAGGAAAAACAAGGAAGGCTTTTAGTTGCGGAAGTGGGAGGGACGGAAATACAGAGGTAGAGATGAGGGAGGAGGGATAAATAACACCAAGGTTATATGAATAAACCATAGACAATCACTTTGTTTTATATTTCATTAAACATACACACACATAACATAAACACATATAAAATAACATATGTGTACATATATATACAGATACAGAGACACATACAGTTGATACACAACCTGAAGTGATAAAAACACCCTTTCTAGAGCCACAGACTATGTGACAAAAGCCCTAGTTCCAGGTACAAGAAACCTCCCCGTATGTTATTGGTCTGGGGAGTCCAAAAGACTCCCAAAACCATACACCTATTGCTCCTGGCCTGTGTTACTTCCACGAGCATGAAGGTAAGACCCTGTTGTCCACAGAGCACACACTTGGGACACAAGACTTGAAAGAGTTGAGGGGCACTTACCTGGAAGCCTCCAGTCTGAGAACTAACTCTCATAGTATCTGAAGACACTATGGAAGTTAACTGGGGAGAAAAAGCAATCAATAGTGCCATTCACCTGTGGTGCCTTGGAATCACAAGAATGACCAGCATGGTAAAATATTCCCAGGGTGCAACATTGGCATTTAGATTCGGGGAGTAACCAATAACCATCTAATTGGACAGAAGACCCACTCTCCAGGAGAGAATAAATGTCTCGCATTGTAAACATAGCCCTCTTCCTGTGGCTGGCTAGGTCTTGGAGCCTAAAGTAGAACCACTGACACTTCCATCAATCCTCAGAATTTCTCATTTCATTCTATAAACTTACCCTTATATACAAATATAAACATCTCTCTCATTGTTCACCAAAAGAGCTTCTTTTTGTGCAGACAGAGACCCTTGTAGAAAGCCAAAGCTAGTCAAAATGCAGAGAATAACTGACCATGGAATGCCCATACCCAGTTAATACATCTACAGTGCAGTTTAGACCCAAAGTTCAGAGGACATGGCAGAGGAGGAAGCGAGAAGCCTATCACAAGTGGTCACCTCTAAACACAGATCTATACATGTAGCAATAAATTGATTCAGCAGATTATACTTTCATATGTATATGTGTGGGTGAATCTCTCTATCTCTATCTTTATCTATATATCATAACAATGAAAGAAAATGAGGTCATAACTTTGAGAAAGAACGGAGAAGACATGGGAAGAGTTGGAGGGGGGAGAGGGGTAAAATGACATGCATGCGGTAGTCATGCATGAAATAACAAAATAAAGTAATAAATTAAAGTTTTCTAGGTGTGATGAACATGTACAAATAAATTTTGTTCATTATTCCCTAAACATACAACATAAGAAATATTTATGCAGCATGTGCTAGGTATTATAAGCAGCCTAGTACTGGGGGATATAAGTCATGTAGTCACACTCTATTTTATTATAAGAGACCTGGGTGCCTGCAAAGTTTGGTATACAGGGGTCTTTAGAATCATTCCTCCATGGATAGACACTAGCGGACAGAATTTTGGCACTGACTGTGATTCTCACAGGACAAATCTAGGCTCTTTAGATCTTTAAAATCCTATAGGTTGGCAGATCCTTCTTTTCTGGCTTGACTAGGTCTTCCTCATATCATTTGTATTTCAGGTTCATCAGTGTTTTTCCTTTGAAGCATGCTTTCATTTGACTGCCTCTGCTCCCTGTGAGTTCCCTCAATCAGGATTCATTTCTCTTCACTCTCTGCTCCCACAGCTTTGTACCCTAAACCTTTTGACCTATGTGGAACCCATCTCTCTCAGGCACTGTATTTTAAGTTTCTTAGTTCAATAATCGACTATTAGCCTTCTGCATATAATACCATCTGGTGTATATCATATGTGCCACCGTTTTCACATAGCACATACGTATCTGGTCAGAGCAATCATACAGCTTATCATGTAAACCCGGACTCTTATTTTAAACTAATGCTAGCCTTGATCAATTCTAGGACCACAATTAAACCAGGTGATTCATAAATCAGTTGTTAGGAAAAGACTGATTCCAAATTAATCTTGACTCCCTGGACTCTAAACTAAATTAAAAAACCAGTGGATTTATAACACAAACCAGGGATTCTCAACCTGTGGGTCGCAACCCCTTTGGCGATTGAATAACAGACACTTTCAGCTTAGGGGCCACCTAAGACCATTGAAAAACACAAATATTAAAATTGTAGTTATGAAGTAGCAGTGAAAATAATTTTGTGGTTGGGGAATCACCACAAGATGAGGAACTGTATTAAAGGTTTGCAGCATTAGGAAGGTTGAGAACCATTGGTATAAATCAACATACAAATTTCACACATGTTGGACCAGAGACACGCATTTCTTCACATTGGTTCTGACTTTGAAGGATGCTTCTTCTAGGACCATGAAATGATTCTACCTATAAGACAATATGTGATTTCCCTCAGACCCTCAGCTATACTAGGGGCACATGGAAGAAAACTTGCTTTCCCGCAATGGATTGAAGTAAACAAAAATTCCGTGGGGAGGAGTAGAGTAGCCATGGGAAGGACTTGAAAAGTTTGATTTAAAAGGTGTGTTCACAGTTGTCCTAAGTCTAAGTGTGTCCAATCTGGATAGCAGCAGCAGGACTCCTCGAATGCTCCTAATCCCCTTCCATGTGAACAGTTTTTATGTAACCCCAGGATAAAGAACTATAAAACAGACATACGAATTCAGCATTTGCTGGTAGTAAATAATAAAAAATCCTTTGCTCTACGTATGATTTTGTCATTTACCAAGCCAAACATAATGTACATACTCATGAGATGGATGCACTTGTTCATTTTTATACAAAGGATTGAATCTTGGAAGAATACTTGATACTACAACATGTAAAGCATCTTCAGTGTTAGTTTTAAGAGTTGGTTGATGTTTTGACTTTGTTTTCATCATTGCTGAGAACACTGATTTGCATAAGTCTGTAAGACAAAATGCAGAAGTATGCTAGAACTATTTCGGAAATTATTGAAAATTCTGCCCTAATCTTATGCCAAAACTCATAACATTATTTTTTTAATAAGCTCAAGTCAGCAAGTCAGCATAAAATTTTAATTTCAAGCTTTCTAACAAACACAATCCAGATATATATGTATATATATATTTGATACTTAGATACTGAAAAATGATAACCAGTAAATACTAAAAAAAATTATTTTGCGTACTAAAGCCATTACGATTTGCTAAGAGCAGAACCTTTTGTGTGCACAGTTAAGGCACAGAGGTTCATAACATTCAGCAGTCCTGAGTTTGAATCAATGTGTCCCAGGCAGTGTTCATTGGACTTACACCACGTGATGACATGTACAGGACAATCTGTGCCTGTTCAGTGTTCAGAGCCCATGATGCAATATGGGCGAGCTCTGCCAGGAATACCACAGATCCTTCAGAAGCCGCAAAACTGATTTTTGGTTATTGTTTGTTGCCCAGTGTTTTGCAATTTCTGCCTTCAGTTATGTGACCCTTTATGAGACAGGTAAAAAAGTTGTGTCCTATAGGGAAGAATTAACTTTGAAAATCATTTGGTGGCATATTTAATATATAATCAAAGTTAAGAAATTACCACAGTAGACAAATAAGATAGTTATGGGACTCTTGAGTCCCAAGTGTTTCAGTTTGCTGGATGTAAGCTTCCACATTCTCTGTATTATATCCAGGCTTGTATGGATATTATATCACCATCTTTATCCATCTTGATAATAAACTTGGAGATTACTACTTGGTAGAGCAATTTTATATTAAGCAAAAATTATCGTTGAGATCTTAGCTTTCTCAAAAAGCATGTGGACTTCAGTATGTGAATCTTTACTAAGGCAGAGATGTTATAAAGTTGTATGTTAATTCTCTTATCATCAATGGACTGACTGGTCTAAATATGGGCAGAGATGAATCTTATATTAAGAATTTTGTTACTGGGCTACAGTTGTTGCAAAAAATCATACTGTAACAATTCAACAGCGGTATTTTCACCATATTGATACACCATCTATGCCCTGTGCTTGATGTGTTATTTGCATGGGAAGTTTGAACATCAAATGTTAACTTTTTTTTTTCTTAGCGGTCTGCCCTAACAGAAGCAGGTCCTTAGCACATAAATGCCACATCCCACGGACGATTGTGTGAATAATTCTCCCTGGGTCCATTCCTCATGGGCTTTGGCCTTGACTCCCAGTGTTCACAGCATTAAGAGGGTTAAAGGTTCTGGCTTGGTGAATTTATTGCTGACATCTCATAGTCCTTAAAGGCAAGAGCACTAATGGGTGACCTTGGGGTTGGACCATCCCAGACCCAAGAAGATCAAGTCTCACCCCCTCCTGCAAGTGCAGTGACCCCTGTATTCTCACTCTCCCTGGCCTAACCTTTAACTCACTGATCTTTGACCAAAGGATTCAGCGAACACCTGCCTGGGACAGTGGTCAAAGACTGTGGATGTGAAGACCTACCATCATTTCATGTGGAAAAGCTGTGGTAATCACGATGAAATATAGAGCAGCTCTGTGGACACGCTTACAGTAAGTAATTCTATTCTTACCGACCACATGCAGCCCAGATTCTGTAACAACCCTTGTATGCGCTGAATCAATGCTAATCAAGTTGCCCAGAGCATTAAATGAATTGTCAGTGGACACACTGAGCCTTCTGTGATTTGCATTAACACCGAGAACAGTGCACCGATATTTATCTGCTGGTACGACAAGAGTTCAAATCCGAAATTAAGTCTAGAGCGTCTTAGATCTACTATGGACACTAATGTAACACTCATTAATGTTTAACAGGGGTACCAGGAATCATTTCCAATGATTAGATGAAAAATACGCGATAAAGACAGCTGAGACGAAGTTTGTACTTTGGAGGGAAGAGGAAGACTGAAAACTACTCTAAACGCTCAATTGCTTTTGGAAAGAAAACAGCAGCGGAATGATTTACTCTGCCTTGACTGTTTTTATTCAGGTTTTGTTATATCAGGCTCACCTGCTATGCTGGGGCATCCTAAGATACAAAAGTATAGAAACGGAAGTGAGATACAAAGGAGCTAAGCCCAAAGGAGTGTTTCACTGTGAAGACTAATGTATCATTCTGTTTTACCAACTTTATATCTTCATTAGTTCAATGCGGAATGTTAAGGCTCATCTTTATAAGTTAAAATAAAAGTTAGACACATTAAAATAAATAAAACTAAGTAATCCAGATTAACTATTGCTTATCAAAATATTTTACAATGTCACACTTCTTACAGAAGACTTTGCTCCGTTATCAGAGGTTTTCCAGTGTGCACATGCTATGTACAGTTCTAAGGGAGAACTCCCTTCCAGACACTCAACAGGAAATGCAACCATTTGACGTGTGGAAGACACTGTTGACTTCACTTTGTGCCTACATTCTTTTCATAGGATGATGCGCACAACTTTGAATGCACTAATTTGTAGTACTGCGTGGTTCGTAGACTACCAAATGCAACTTCTTTTTCAAATTAAAATTCATAGTATTTTTGTCAATATATTGAATTTTTTCTTATTTCCCCTTTGATTCCAGAAGACTTTTTTCCCATCTTTTCTTTTAAATGGGTTTTATGAAGCAGAACTCAAATTTAAAAACTCAGCCATCATCTTGTGTCTTAACCACAGTCCTCAGGAGTATATATTTCAGAGCAACCTTCTGCCCCTTCCATGGCCTCTCTGCAGTTCAGGCCCACTGCCCTAGGTACACAGGGTGAAACAGAAATGGCTTGCATGTTCCTTCTCCAGATGAGTATAGAGAAGCAGGAAGCACTCCGCTGGCATGTGGCAGAGCTGTGATTGAAGTACCCTCTGTCTGACCCCCAGTGCCTTGCTTGGGAGCACTAAGCTAACTAGGTGCCTTGCAACCCAAGTGATGAATTCATTTCAAAGCCATACATCTTGGATTCTTCCTCAGCCATGCTTCCTGATCTGTCATTGCCAGAGATTCAATTGGGTGTGTGTCAGCTTCCTCTACCACTTTCTGAGGTCAAGGACAGAACCTACTCTTACCATGATTTCTCCCAAATACTCCACTTAGCTCCTGACCTTCAGCAGCCATCATAAATACACATATGAATAAATAAGATAAAATTAAATTTAAAAGGCCGCAATGTAGAAAATAACCCAGGCTTGGTGAGTCATGCTTGTAATCCTAGCCCTGAGGAGGCTGAGCTGTGAAGATTGTTGGAACTTCAAGGCCAGCCTGTGCCACGTGAAGAATTTCAGCCATTCTCAGCTAGCCTGTGAGTCTCTGTCCATTTTACAAATGAACAAAAATAAATTAACTTAATTAAAAAGACATTATATCTGATAAGTATTTGTCCATATGACTTTGATATCTAGATCTATATAATAAACATATTTAATGGGAAGTCTTCCCCTTAAAAAAACAACATGGTCTCTCTATGAAGAACTGTGGAAAAGCAAAATCCCAGTTTTGATAGATCTGGATGGATATTTCGGGGTATATGCCTAATTTCTCTTCTGGCAAGGATATTGTCTATGGCACCCTGGATAAAGATATTTATATGGATCTTTTCATTTGCAAATAATGTGGTCCCAAAATGAAGTAATCTGAAAGCCTGACATTCTCATGCATAAAACATAGATGCCAAGTACGTTAACTTGCTTAATTAGAAGGGACCACACATGGGTGCGATTAAATGACAAAGTTGAGAGTCATTTTTTTTCTTCCTGACAAATTTTTAAAGAAAACTCTGGGGAAACCGCTTCAGCTTGCTCCATGTACTTTCAGGCTCTGCTTCCTAGGTCCTGGATTCACGTGTAAAAAATCCCCGACAATTATAAGGTTGAAGTTGCTGAAGGCTGGAGAGGAAAGATGCGAAAGAAAGGGAGGAAAAAGGTCCCGTTCACGAGTTTCCTTTGGTTGCAGGTGGTAGTGAAGCCACGGTGTCTGTTGCTTGGCAGGGCCTCAGGAGACAGCATTAGGACTGGAAACATGAAAAGTTATGTGATGGAGTGGAAATATGTCTGCTGATGACTCTACTTTATTGGGGACTACGGGAAATTTTTCAGAAGGACGTCGTTTTGTTGCAAATTACATAGTGATTTCTCTATTCCTTGGATGTGTCCAAACTGAAGCAACAGAAGGGATTCTATGAGAAAAGCGGTGTGCTGAAATGAACTAACGGATCCAACAGAAGCCTGAGATGGCCTCGGTTAAAACTGTCCTGGCTAGACACGGGTGTGGTTCCTTCTTCAGAAGAAAAGAAATGCAGGTATAGGCTCATGAATGAGAGAAGGTATCAGGAACCATTGCTAATTCTAAGTGGCTTCAGAAACACAAAGGGTTCAGAATTTTTAAATTAGATTTTTTTTTAAAAGAGATCAACCATTGAAAGCCTCTTTAACGGCTACTTGTGTATCTGCGTCCGTAGACGTGCATATGAAATCTTTAAAAGAATTGTAGCATGGTTTTCAAAAGAGAAATCTAAAGCTGTGTGAATGGTTTGAAAAGAGCATTCCTGAATGGAAAATGCGCATCAGTCAAAAGCATCAATAAATATGTCTTTTTCATATGCAAATGCAAATTTCTAAAGTAAAGGAGGCATTGTTTTATAAATAGTGAGATAATATTCTTGAAAAAGGTTACCCATGATTACATAAGTTATCTCCTTCATAAAGAAATTTAGAACTCACAATTGATCTTTTCATTAAATTGGGCTTCCCATCCAGACCCGCACTGAAAGCCAAACTCTGAATTTTAATTAGAGATAATAAATAATTATATCACTTAGGAAACCGAAACTCCTAATGACCGGTGGTCCCACATTGCTGCATTTAATGAGTGGGAAGTCATACGCAAATCATATTAAAGGCAACAAGAGGAGGAGGGAGATTGGCAATAAATGTAGATAAATTCTAAATGTAACCGGATCTAAAAGGAAGCATGTTTAGGGCCGGCCAAAGATCTTACCCCCCCCCTCCCCTGCCCAGAGCTCATCTCCTTCTGTTGAGATGACTACAACATTCTCCTCTCCCCCACTAAGGTGATTACTGTTTTAATTGTTCATTGTGAAAGGGGAGAGAACGTGGTGTGAACTGGAATTTCTACATCTTGTTGCATAAGAAAGATGAAACTTATTTTCTCTCCCGTTTCCATTCCCCAACTGCCCTCCTCCCCCCTTTCCTTAAAAAAGAAACATTGACATTTCAAGAGAAATTACTACCCCAGAGTCAAGGGCAGAAACACTGGAGGAACAGCCTTCCCCAACCTACACAGCCCAGAGGGACCAGCTGACGCAGGGACTCAAGCCATTAGAGCTGGGACTGGGGCTGACGCTGACCTATGCCGCCGCTCGGTATTGTCCCGCCATCTGCACAGATGTGAACTTTGCCTCCCAAACTTGGCTTCTCAATTAACATGTCCAGCTGGGGGAGAATTCCGTCATTTCCCTAATATCCTTATTGCCATTGGCCTGACATATTAATATTAAAAATATATATGCGCAGATCAAGGATTTGCTCGAGCACTTCTGTTTGTATTGCAGATAACAGGCAGGAGGTGAAGGCAGACACAATATAATTTGAAAAGCGTAACCCTGATTAGGCGCTGATTGGAACGCTGTTATACCTTACATTTAAAACCGTTTTATTATTAGAAGGAGCTGTCAAAACCGGGCTCCGACTCCCATATGAAATAGATGCAAGGGCAGGTGATGCCTTGCTACTCCCGTGCAAATAAATTTATAGTTCAAAGTGCCATTTGCTTTGAATGTGTCCTTAAGTAGCAGACAACTGTCATGTGCTTTGCTGAGGTGTTTGTAAAGATGTGTCGCCGGGCTTTAATTTGTTCTCTTCTAATGGACACTTGTCATCGTTCTCAGTTATTGTTCATTTCAATGTGTTATACATTGACACGGGAAAGGGAAACACGATAGGCCCATCCGTTCATCGTAAATGGACAACATTTGTGAAGACTAGGAACTGGAGAAAGTCATTACCTTTCCCCTTAGGAAACAAGGGCATGAACAGGCGAGTCAATACAGTATATATCCATACAATGCCAGAGTTATCAGGAGTCACTTCAACTCTCTTGAATGAGAATTTGTTGTTCAGTGATCTGCTTACCAGGTTCAAACCCTGTCTCCTCCCAATCAGTCTTGAGTGGGTTAGTTATCACTTCCCCATTTTTCTCCTCTTTACAAAGGAGCAGGTCCCAGTTTGGTGTCTCCCAGAAGAGGACCAGACCACATGTAGGAAGATTCCAGATGAATAGTGAAGAGGGACCCCTCAGTTGCATTGGTTACCATTTTGGTACTTAGTTCCTGTTTAGTAGTAACCCAACGGCTTTTAATGTCTCAGAGCAACTTGTCACAGCATGAGGCTCTGTAGCTTCTCTAGCCAATCTTTGAGAAAGCTTTATCATTGAGAAACCATCTTTGCTTTTTCCTATTCCACACCCACTTCTATGTCACAAAGAAGCAAGCAGTGCTACTTCTGCCTGTCTTCCTGAAAAGGTTTGGTGGTTACCCAAAGCAAGTTTTAAAATGTCTCCCATAGGCAGATTGCCAAGGCTACTCAATATCTACCACACAAACAGGCATTTTCTACCACTTAATACCTGCCCACCCAATGTGGCTTCTCAGTGGACTTTGTACAAACTGGACTGCGTTTAGCAGTAATGCTGAAATGATGCATGAATGGTCAGGTATGACTCCAGTCTCGCTTCTGGCTTGAGCTAGATTAATCTCTTGTCACCGCCAATTCATATCTGTTTGACTTTAGGCACAGGTCAACTTTCTGAGCTTCACACTCCTTGCTGGTCAAGTGCAGGGGGTGGGGGTAGGCAGGATTGGCAGGGAGGTGAGTAGTTCAAAGGTCGGGGTAGTAGGAGATTGTCTTAAGATTATGATTATGTGTCATGTGGTCATCATCATTTGAGGCTAAAGGCTCTTCCACACCCCAGTAGATGGTCCTATACCCTGGTCCCTTTAAGCCACACTAAATGAAATGGGCAAGTTTAGAGAACAAAGTACATGAAGTTGGGGCGGGGGTAGTGGTAGGGACTTAGGGTAGAAAATGGAGTAGGGGGAACCAGGGTGGATTTGATCAAAACATATATGAAATTCTCAAGCAATCAAAAGAATTGAAAAAAAAATGATTAAACTGACCAAAATTTTTGTATAAAAGCAGATAATATAAACAACCTTGAATTGATTATTGACTTCAATCCAGTTTTATGATTTCTTGGGGTACCTCTCCAATTGGGATATTTTAATACTGGGAAAGCTATCTACATCATGCTTTGTTTTCGAGAATAACTATGGAACCATACACAAAAAGGATTGTCACCTTGAAGTAGGTATCACTGTTGTTATAGTTTCATTTTTATGGTGCTATTAGTCTAATTGTTTCCTTACCTATGACCATTTTAATTGTTTCTTCTATCTCACACTGAAATGTTGATAAAACTACTCTTTAGTGTTTAATTTTACCATTGTTATGTTGCTGGGTGAATCCATTTGCATGTGATTATACACTGCTCTAGGGCACAGATTTATTTTATATTTTCATGCATATGTGTACATTGGGTTACTTAATTTTTTAAAAAAAGTATGTGTGTGAGTGTTCTGTCTACATGTAGGTATGTGTACCATATGTGTGCTGGTACTCACAGAGGTCCAAAGATAGAGTCATTGGATTTTGTGGAACTGGAGCTGCCAATGTTGTGAGCAGATACGTAATTGCTAGGATCATAACCTAAGTCCCCTGCAAGATCAGCAACTACTCTTAACTTGTGAGCCACTTCTCCTGCCCTTTGATCTACTTTTAGAAAACCATCATTTGTAAAGAATTTCAAACACTCTGTTACTCAAATCTCAGGAATAACTGCGGAAGAAAAACAAACAAACAAAGAAGAGGCCACCAAATGTTGTAAGGAACATAGCAGTTGTTAAGGGAAGCCAGAGTGGGAATATTGATCAAACACATGTGTCTTGATTTTGCAAGATTTTATAGATACTACTTCTGTCAACCTGAAGATGCAGGTGTCATTATCCTCAATAGAGAGATGAGGAAACATTACTTCTTGGAAGTAAGCAACTCTTTGGTGATACAGCTGAGGTAAGGCAGAAGCAAGCTATGAATTCAACCATGTCTACCACTAAGGTACTGAGTTATTCCACCAAATCTCACTATTGACCAAGCAAGCAAAACAACTGGATAAGGAGAGGGAAAACTAAAACATACTGAGAGACCATAACTCACATCTAAGGCAGGCAAGAATTTGCCCATGTAGTATATATCTGTCTACTTAGATATTTATCAATATGAAAAGAACTAACAGATTATGTAATATATAATCCATAATTACTCATCAAAGTATCTGTCTAGGTTCTCTAGCTCCATTATCTACAGCTTGCTTTATATATGAGCCTACTCATATATACAGTATTTCTATATCAGACTTTTGGCTCAAGTTGTTCTTACTTAGTTTCATGATCTTATAGGCAACCACCTTTGTGGAGTTCTACCTTACTTTTATGTAAAAGGTGGGATTTGGGTTAAATTATATTTACTGTTCTTTCATCTCTGCCTCTTGAGTTTTCCGTGATTCCACAGCTTTGGCCTAGGTCTGTCTGCCCCTGAGTTCCAGAGACTCTCTCTGAACATGGTTTCTCTGAACATGGTGTGTTAGTACACTACTATCTAACACACGAGTCCTGAGAGTAAACAGGAATGAGTCGCAGCAACATGTACCGGGTTTCATGCTATAATAATCAATAATGATGTCTAATCAAAACACAATCTGAAAGGTAATTAGAGATACAGAGTCTTAGTTTGTGTGAAGTAAGAACTAAAGGTGATTGGTTGTTCTTCCTACCCAGAGCGCTCTGTATCGGTCTAGGAAAGACGGATGGCTCTCTTTGATATGGCAATAAGCTGCACCTCATGCATTCCACACCCAGAATGGTGCCATCTAGAGAGTTGCTGCCCAGGTCCTGCCAGACTCCTCCCCGTTCCCTACCAAACCTTGAACAAATGTACTTCATCAGAAAGTATGTGATGCTTGCGAGTTCCGCCAGAGTTCTGAGATGCTGCAATCATCAGATATTGAAAAAACTGACACGTTCAAGAGGGTCATTCATATTTTCAAAGCCACATGGGAACTATGTACTTACTCCTTGAAATTCAATCTCCACTCTTTGTGTAATCATATTTCATTGGTCTAGACTACCTTAAGACAGTAAAGAGACAGCCATGGGACATCAGGAACTACGTCCCACATGTCAATGACTCTAGATTTTGTGGAAACCTTTATTGTGTCCTCTGCCTGACTATAGCCAGTGTCTATGCCAGACACAATACAGACCATAATAATCAGCACAAGTTTTCAGTAGCATTGATGACACTGTTGATGCCTAAGATGTCTTCTTCTCAACCTGCTACCCTGGCTTTGCTAACTTCCAAGTGCTCTGTAGCTTTGATTTTCATCAAGAAAGTTAAGATATTTAGTACCACAGAGCATTCATACAGACAAGCATCACATATAAACAGGGGATGCGAGAAGGGGCACAGGTCATCTAAAACATGTAGATGTAATACCCTAAGCATGTATGTGAGGTAATTTGAAGGCTTTGGAAGCTTCACATGTTGGCCACCTATTTGCTTGCACAAGGTTTTATATCCAAGTATTAAATATTTGGATAAGCATTTAGGTATTAGTATGGGCAAGTCTGCGTCTTTCTCTCTGTGTTCCATGTTTCTTTCATCTGCAGTTTTAAAAAGAATTGCTCATAACATTCTGACTGAAGTTGTGCTTCTCTAGCAAGAAGCTTCACCCTGTAGTATTTTACTCCTTCAAACTTAGCAGCATCACCATTATTTCAGAGTAATGGGAAAAGCAGGGATGGAGAAAGAAGGGAGTGAATTATCCACAAGAAATATTGTGTTCCTCCTGGAGGTTTCCGAAATGATCATTTTGACCTTCCTACATGACTGAGCCAATGACCATGTGACAGGAAGTTCCATGTTGGATTCAGTTCATCCAAAGCTCGGCTCCTCTCTCAATTTGTCTTGTGTCCTCCAGGCCACTGAAATAATCATGGGAGAGGTGGCCTTGTGTGAGTGGCAGTGTTAAGACAGCTCAGAGGACTTTGCTGGCATTCTGATGACCTCCATGCTCTGCTTCCTTTCTCCTATCCCAACTTATTAGCTGTTGTCACAGTGTCCTCAGGGAGTGTCACGCTGGGATCCCCAGCTTACTGTAGGATTCCCTATGGAAACTCACTGCAGGGGCTTTCCAAAGCACTCTTTTTTTTTTTTTGCTCTGCAGGTGTCAGATATGATCATTATGTGGCTGTTAGAAAAGACTATAATTATGTCATTGGTAAATGTATAACTTGACATGCCTCATGAGGTGCCCAGAGTGACAGACTGCTGTCCCTGTAGAAATAGAAATATATCCAATCTCGCAGTATTACCTAAGTTGCTAGTTTAAAGCACATGATTAACTGGTGTTTTGTATAAAGCACCTCTTCAAAGTATACCTAATAGACTTTTTCCCATTTCTGTTTTGCACACAGGTGCCTCACAGCTAACTATAGTAAACATAATAGAAAGAGACCATTAACACCAAAATTGAGGAAAAGAAGTTAAGTCCAAAACAAGAGATAAGGGGTAAATTTTATGGGTTACTAGACAATTTATGTCTTCAATACAATATAAATAATTGCTACCAGACATCAGATGACACCACTGGTGACTTAGTTGTTTAAGAACAATTTCTCTGGTGTCAATCATTACTCCTACCCATGATCTGGATGTATGGAGACTGAGAGGCATCTCTGCTCTCCAGACCTCAGCTTATTTTGTTAGTCTAGACATTACCAACAAGCTGTGATTAGAAGGTACAACCTTCCCCGCTTGCTGTTTTGTATGCAAAGTCTTACCGAACAAATGCTGTTCGTGTCTTCCCATGTTATCTACAACTGGTTGCTTTCCACATCCAGCGCCAGGGACACTGTCCACTCTTCAAAGTCTGAGATACTTACAGTCTGACCAGCTACAGAATAAAAGTTTCTCACCTCCACACCAGAGAAAGATTTACCAAGTGGATGCTCAAGTTCGGCTGTCCTGGGAAAAACCACTTACTGAAACATTATCTTATAATTAAGACCTTCTTGTGCCTTCACTGTTCTCTGGACTAGTGAGTTTTGCTCAAGAGGATAGAAAGAGAAACAATGGGAAAAACATGTGATATTTTCAAGGAAATAAACTGCTTGAAGTGCCACAGTAGCAAATGAAGGGACAGAGAAGACAATTACAAAATCTGAGGCTCTTGGAAAAGGTGAGGTTTAACAGAGCTTGGAGCTAAAATATATGTTAAAGTGAAGGCACATTGCTTCCTGAATTTAACTGTATCTTTTATGAAGATACAGTTGCTTCTTGGATCTTACCTGCTTTCAGCTAAGAACAGGTATGTGGAAGGTGACCTTGGTCTTCTTTTTTGGCTGTACAAGCCATGTAAGTTGGCCACTAAACCAGTGGCCAAAACAGATTCTCAACTAACAAACACAAGTGCTAGCTAATCATGAAGGCAGTGGATTTAGGCTGCAACATAGTTTGGTCAGGGGCATCCTGTTTGTTTATGAAAGTACGTGCAACATCTTGTAAGATGGAGGGCAACGACGGTTCTTTTACCTTTTCTTACCTGAGCCATCCTGCCTTAAAACTAAACGAAGAAGCAAATGAACACAAACACATGAGTGGTTTTCTTATATTATAAACTTTGAAATTTTGGTATTTGCTGTTTTTCTTCTCTAATGAAGGTGTAAGAGTTCACAGAATCACTTTTTTTTTAAAAAAAAAATGTCTAGGATTTCAGTTGGAGTTCTGCCTTTATGTTTTGGAACGCTTTGGCCTCCCCACTCAGATTATTTGTGTGAAATATGCAGAATCACTTTCTGGATTGAACTAAGGAGGGAGAAGAGTTTCAATTCAGGCAGTATACACTCAATGTCATGGGCAAAGTTTTGCTGAACAAAACCTGCCATCGAAATGGCTCTTTTTCCCTGAAAGTGAAGAACTTTTAAAGTAACCACTGTTTTTCAAAGGCACCTGTTGTAAAAACCATTTGCCAAATGAATGCATCAAGAGTAGAACAAGAACCTGAAGCAAATATTCTGATACAGAACTTAGTGGGAAATGGGCCTTGTTGAGTGCCCACTGTATGCGTAGCTAGCATTGCTAGTTGCTCAACGAGATTGACGTGTAAGGAATTATGTCCTTTTCTCAGAGTCTGTCAAAGTGGGCAAGGAAAGCAGGCAGATGGAAGTAAATACAGAAAGTCAACAAGTTCTAACTTGCTCATCACTTTCTGGCTGTCCAGTAGAAAGCCACAAGAGTGGGAGGTGCTTTGAAATTAAGAAGTAGGGAAAAATTAAGGATGTATCCAAGATTGAGTATTGTAAGTTATAAGAGGTACATGTTCATGGGGAATAAATGGTTTACATAATTCCCCGGGGTAAGAAAGTGGACAAAACCTCTTAGAAACAAATTCATAAGAAAGCACTATCTTTCTGAAGAAAATGTTCAGTTTCTAAAGATAATTGTGAAGTATGGCAGAGAGAAAAGTCCTGAGTATCCTTTATAGTACTACACACACACACACACACACACACACACACACACACACATACACACACACAGACACACACATACACACACAGACACACACAGACACACACATACACACAGACACACACACACAGACACACACACAGACACACACACAGATACACACGCACACAGACACACACACACAGACACACACACACATTCATTCAGAACCTTAAATACATGGCAGTAGAGGACATGAAGAACATCACTTTTTTCGACACCAAGATAATTTTATGCTCAAGTGTACTTGGACTCTCTGAAGGCAGAGCTTTGCAGTGGGTTTATTTGATTCATTTCCGTATTTTTGTATGTTCTGTCTGGGAACAGGGCCGATATGCAACGAGAATGATTGCGTCAACCAAGGCAGGAGAGACCACCAGAACTCTATAGAGCGAATGCTGCAGGATGGCATATCAACATATCAGAAAATATCTCCTTCCAATAAACTGAACTTTTTAAAAACGGAGATATGAGAAGACACCACCAGCTCCTTTCTAAGCAAGCAGCGTATGGACTAATGGATGCAAACTCTATGTTTCAATTAGATGAGCTGTTTGATGCAATAGCTTTATTGAATTATAAATTTTCATGAATTTATAAAATTTCATGAAAATTTGTCTTGTGAATTCAAAAACCGTGTATGGCTTCTTTAAATGTAGAAAGTTAAAAATATTGAATCTGCTTGTTTTGAAATTTTATGCATTAAAATATCTCTGTTTCAATAAATGTTGAACTGTAGCCTTCACTTTTTAAAAAGCAGGCTGTCTCCATTGCTGAGTGATATCTATGGCTATGTTTATTTAAGGAAAATGATGAACCAAATTGGAAATCCGTAGGATTGAAACCATTTGCAAGGGGCAGAAGGTGAAACGGAGTTGAAGCTTGGCAAACTTAAGAAAAAGAATAGAGGGTGTTGTGTGCTGGTGCCCCATACCTACCTATCCGCTGAGGACTGAGTGGGTGTGTGTTTACTGCCATTTGCTCCTCGTATGTGTGGACGACGAGAACACCCACGCATAGAAACTACCGCTAAGGAGGAAAAAAAAAAGACTAGAGAAACTTCTAGATGACCTTGATAATTTTATGATTCCATTTTAAATAATGCATTTCTTCATATATAATTTTTTCTTATAAACATGTAAGGGAAAATATCATTACATTATTGATTCTACCCCTGAAGACAAGCCATACTTAGGCATTTTAAAATATAGTCAATGAGTCAAAATGTTTTTGTACTTTTCACCTATGCGTAATCATTGAAATCCCAAGAGTTATTTGTGCACCCAATGTGACACTAGTTTTTGACAGGCTGAGAGGCTGTGCTGTTCAAAGCGTGCATATCCTTGGAAAAGATGGATGATTGTCTTGGTATAGAACCCAGATGTATCAAAATTAAGGATCTCTATTTCATGAAATATGTATCAAGAGTTTCCAAACATTCCTGCCCACCAGACGCAGTGCAAGTTCATCTCAGAGTTCATCTTAAGCCAGAAGTATTTTGCTAAAATATCTCAACCCAAGGACCTGATATTCTACCTGACTGTTGGTTTATTAACATGAGATTCTTTTAGCATACTCCACTGAGTTAAAAAGTAACTCTTGTTCTGATTCAGACCATGGCAGTCTCAAAGCTTCATGTCAACACTCTATGTTTCCCATGAAATTTCCTGGATGTTCCCTTTTCTGCTCAAATGAAGTGTTATGTGAGCCAAGCAAGAAAGCTTCCCTGAGCTTCTCACACAGACATTAAGCAGTGGAAAGAGCTATCTGATCATTTTGGAGATATGGACATAATGAAGATGTCACTTAAAATGTATGTGCATTTGGGATCTCCAAAGAAAAGTAATATGTAGCAATGATATCTTTGATCATGGAAAGAACTCAGACATACAGGCACTATGTCCAAGGTGGTTATAATCAGCCCTTTTCTATTCCCAGTGCACAAATCATTTCTTGCCTTCTACAACCCAAGCCCCGTTGTTGGGCTTCAAAAGCAATTTCAGCAGCAAAATAAGGTGCTTTTCTTCAATTTTCAAGCCATTTGTATGAGGTTAGTGTTGTTTACCCACCTGGTACACTGATATTTACATACCCCTTTAAAGAAAATTGGTAGGTATGATTTATGGAGTACTGTAAGAGCGCAATTTTCCATGTAGTGCACCTAATCTGAAAGGGCGCTTGCAAAGGTCACTCTGGCCATCCAAATACCAAGTCTTCTCTTTGGAATAAGTTAGGATATTCATTTTTCTTGGAAAATGTCAGCAGTACCCTACTCCGGGGGTTAGTTTATGCAGATAAATGCGTAAGCCTTTAATCTTAGAGCAGAAATACTCTACACAAATGTAAAAGCATTCCATCGATCACTGTTAAGACCTGTAATTTGTTTTTATTTAAATCTCAAGGCAGGGTGGAGTGGGCAACAGTGCCATTAACATGGTAGCTCACATATAAGCTGAGATCAAGGCACATAAACACATTTAGACTCTCAACCCAGGTGGCTGGCCCAGGGGGCGGCTGGAACACACGGGACCCTTCTTCTGCTCTTCATGCCGTTTCTGCGCTTGCTCTTTTTTGCAGCTAGAGGCTTCCTGGCCAACCTGGTGCATGGGAAATGGCCCAGTAAGATTCCTTTCCCACAGGCATTTTTTCTCTGACCATGAAAACACACTTGTCAAAATTCCACTGAATAAAACATTCCTACTTATCATTAACTTAAGGGCTCCCATCGAAGAGAAAAATCTAACAAACATGCCCTCTGTGATTTTATTTGCTTTCCCTATAGAATAAGAATAGCCACGGGTAACGAAAATATCTGCCTTTTCCACAGCGAAGCATCTCCAGTCTTAAGAGTTACATTTTTAACTGACAAGAGCAATGGCACATGGCCACTTGTGTTTCATACATAATGGCACTTTCTATGCATTTGCCTTCTTTCATGTTCTATTAAAGCTATTTTTGAAACTCAAAATTCACCCCAAATTGTGATTACCTGAAGAACACATATGGATAACAAGTTCAGAAGACATTTATAAAAGGCAAAATATGATCATGACATAGCTGTCTTTATTACTACTCCAGGAGTAAAGAAGGGATTGCAAAAAGGCATTGCAGTCCTTTTCCTCAGATGAGCTGTTACAGATGAAATGGATGTTTATGGCAGATGTCGGGATAACAGTATACTATCCCCTTTGTTTTGTGAACCGTTCATGTTGTTTGTGTTGCCTTAATATTATCAAAGTAAAAGGAAGTTGTAACCAGACATACAACAGATTCCCCTTTGAAAATGCAAGGCAGCAATGTGGAGACACAAGATAATACTTTCAGACACATTCTTATGCTTTTTAGCAGAAAGAGAATGTAACAATACATCAAATTGGATTAAATCATTGTGCGATGTGCTTATGTGTGTGCATGTGTATGTTTGCATTTGCCCCCGGCCCCTTTGACTTAAAGGTTTAAATGAGATCAGCCATCTGCTCTTATATGTAGTATTAATTCTCCTAAGCTGACTTAAGTCTTTAATTTTAAATACAATTATTTTGAACTACCACTATTATGTTTAATAACTTAAAAAACTGATAAAGCATCCATAGGCAAAAATCACTCATTCCCCGTGGATAAAACGAACCAGCTTTTCAGTTTGCCTGTGCTGGATATTTTGGTGTGGGCACTGTCCTCAACCCAGAGAGCACAGTGCACTTCGGAACTGCTCCTCTTTCCGCTCATGCCTTGGCATCTAACAAGCCACTCAAACTTACCTCCACAAGCTCCTGTTTGCATCTTCAATTACTGGAGACTGGCTACATCCTTCCTGTTGCTCAGGCTAAGTGTCTGGGAGTCTTTCTCGATTCCACTTTAGGTCAGATTTTTTAAAAAAGTGTATTATTATTAATATGTGTGGTGTGCATGTTCACACACAGCACACACGTGGAGGCCAGAGGACAGCTGTGTAGACTCGGGTCTCTCCTTCTCCCTTCATGTGGATTCCCAGGTTAGAACATGAGTCCTCAGGTTTGCACTACTGAGTGGCAAGCACCTTTATTTGTTGAGCTTTATTGAGTCACACTGTGTGCACCCTTATGTCAGTAAATCTGCTGGCTTGGAATCCACCCTGATTTCTTTCTACTCTCATTATCTTGGCTACACTGGTGCAAAGCACTCCTGAATGACAACAATAATCCAGTGTATTGTATTAAGACTGTAGGGCTAACTTTTCCGTAGTTACAAATTCAGTTAGATTGTTTCACCACATGGCAGAAAATGCCTCATTGCTCTCAGAATGTTTTATGCGGCCCTACCTTTGCGGCTCTCTCTCTCCTCTCTCCTCATCCACATCCCCACCTTGCAACAACTTCAGCATCTGTCTCTTGTCCCCTCACTTACTCTTGCTCAGTCACCCCATCTCCTAGAGTGATGCAGGACTCACACTGGCTGTTCCTCTGCCCAGCTGGACTCCTCCTATCCTTTAGGGCTCCACTCACCCAGCCCTTCTCCATTGCTGTCTCACGCCCTTTGGCCCCCATGCCATGTTGCTATCCTATCTCCTTTCTCCGCCGATCTGATTCCCACAGCACTCACCACCATCTGACATAGCATATGTTTGTCTTACTGCATTGCTTACTGCCTCTCTCCCCCAGTGTAAGATAGAAAGCCCTGGGAGCCAGCGTTTCTGCCTATTTTGTTTACTGCTCTGTTCTTAGTGCCTAGAAAAATGTTTAGCATGGGTAGTCTTCAACTATAAATATTTGGCAGTTGACTTGACAAATGCTTTTAGCTACATTTGATATGCCAATAATTCTATAGCTGCACCCTTTTACTTAGGGAGTTTGTCCCAGAATGTATAAGCTTTAAGAATCATATAATTGATTTTATAAATTAATATTTTTTCAATGAAACTTAAGATCCAAAAGGGAAATTAGAGAGCAGAAGTAACCTCCTACCCAATCAGGTTGAGTTTGGTCAGTCAAGATGGATTGAATTAAGGTCTTGACCTTGATTGAGGAAGTACCATAAGGGATGAGACCCTTAGAAGGGAAGTTTGGATTCAATTCCACCACTACTACTTACACCCTGTGTGGTCTGACATACACTGTGTAATGTCCACTCAACAGATTTGTAGTGCAGATGATACATCTAATGTCAAATTCTGCATCTATCACAGTTACCAATGAAATCATATGGAGGCCACATAGTTTCTTTCATGTCAGGCATGATTCTGGAGAATGTATATTACCTTGACTCCAATGCTATAGGCTAAAGACCTATAGTGACCATAACTACATCTGAATTCCATAGTCTGACTCTAAAATGGAATCATCATCATTTAGGGTAATAGTAAAATTCAATACATCACATATTCCATAATTTTAAATACTGAAATCGAAACAATAAAAACAAGTAAGGAAAGATTCCTTGCCCTATTTCAGTCTGAGGGAATATCTATCATGCCTCAATGGTCAAATATCACCACTGTCCATCTACAGCCTTTATGCTATGAATGATTTTTGCATTTTTATCTTGTTACAATTCAGAGAAATAATAATATTTTGAACATATAAATTTAAATGAGATAGAAATTCCTCTAATCATTGATAAACATTTTCCAGACTCTAGCCATGCTGATCCATTCATATTTACTCTCTGGCTACACTTTGCTGCAGTATACAAATTCAGTAGTTAAGGCAGAGGATGCCTAGGTCACAAAACACAAAATTTTGCTATTTTTTTCTGCAAGAAATGTAGGTCTATAGAACTAATACTTCAACTTACTGGTTGGTAGAAACAAATAGAAAAAGAACCGACATTGACAGGGTCCTGCACCCAGGACGAATATACCCCTGCATCAAAGCTGCACAAATTTCACATGTATCATGGCAGGAAGATGGTAACAAAAACACAGCTCTTGCTCATAGTCCCTGGAGTCTCTTTTTCTCTTTATCTCCTGAGGAAAGTGGTAGGAAACCATTGTATATCTCTGAAAAGAAGGCCTACTGGGGTGACCAGATGGCCCAGGAGTTAAAGGATCTTGTCACTAAGTTTGATATTATGAGTTTAACACTGTGATGATTTAAAAAAAAAAAAAAAAGGGCTCCCAAAGGGAGTAGCACTGTTAGGAGGTGTGGCCTTGTTGGAGGAAGTATGTCCCTGTAGGGGTGGGCTTTCAGGTCTCTTTCTCAAGTTTCACTCAATGTGACAGTCAGTTGATTTCCTGCTGCCTCTAGTCAAGATGTAGCTAGTGCCATGTCAGTCTGCAAACTGCCACACTCCCCGTTGTGGTGATAATGGATGGAACCTCTGAAACTGTAAGCAGGCTACCCTCAGTTAAATGTTTTCCTTATAAGATTTGCTGTGGTCATAATGTCTCTTCATGACAACAGAAACCCTAAGACAAATACCCAGGTTGCACATTGTGGAAGAAGAGAACTGACTCCCACAAGTTGTTCGGTGACCTTCAAAAGCATAATCTTCACAAACTTACTTAAAATGAATAATGAAAAGTAGCTAACTGTAATAATGAAAAAAGAAAAGTTCGTGTAAACTCCACATCTTTTTGCTTCACTCTGTCTTTAAGTGGCACTCTGGACCCCATATAGATACAGAATGTAGACTCAATGCGAATTGTTTTAGAAAATGAATTTCTCCAGAATTGTGGAGGGAGGCTAATGCTAACCCCAGGGAGGGCAATGGGCTGCCTTGCTCTTTCTTTCCCTTTCAGTTCCCCTACTGATTCAACATCAGGATTTTCCTGGTTTTCTTTTCAACGTCCCCAGTGATTCACTAAATTAGAATTCACTAGTTCATGAACCCGTGTTCTACAATGTCCCCCTTCCCGTTGATAACAGTCCTGATAGACACAGCCTCAACATCCACTCCTGGTCTTGATCAGGTGAACCGTCCATATCTGTAGACACACAAAGCTTACTGACCTCTATTATAAGTCCTGTGAAGGTCAGGAAAGACTAAGGACAGCTATTTCACTGTACTTCTAGTTTAACTGATGTGTAAGACATAGACTCACTCCTACTTCTGCACAGAGATGCATAAATTACATGGAATTGAACATACAAGGCTTCGTTTCACTTCTGCTGGGTTTTAATGGCTTATTGTAATTTTTTCCTTCCTGTAATAAAAACATGTATAATTGTAGATTGTTTCCTAACACCTGACTCAAAATATCCCTGTTATGTGATGTCTTGTCCTGAGGTCTGACAGGTATTAGTGGTCTTGGATATTGTCATTGTGTTGTGGATTGTATGACTGAGTGAAGACAGTGAAATCCACATGGTAGGTTTTCTAAAATTTCTCTGTGGATGATTGAAATTCAGGGAGCAAATGATACAGTTCTTCTTAAGGGAAGCCAGCCCAGGGAGATGCTGAGCAACATGGTAGGCTAGGTGGATATTATGTGTGGTCTCCAGCTCATAGCAGAGGATACATGCCTTCACTCACCCTAACCCCTCTCACTGTTGAACATGCCATTGTGGAATAGGGAGTTCAGACTTATCCCTTACTAGTTCTGTGACTTTAGGTAAGTTGTAGAGCCTCTCTGGTTCTCACGTTTCCTCACTTATAAAAGGGGATGATAATCATCTTTACCTTTGGGGCCTGTAGTGAAGACTAAGTAAGGTAGGTTAATAATATAATAACGTAGCTTTGAGGACTTCCTTAATAATGGTAAGATTTTCTTCTTTCTGTTATGATCATGGTAAAGATAGTGTTTTACTGGTTCCAGGGCAAAGCAGTGTCATTTCTTCTCACTTGAGAAATTCTATGAATTTAGACCCCTTAAGGACACAGGAAGCAAGAAGATGTGGTTTAAAGCCTTCTCGGTTGTACTGACTTCAGTTAAGTGGGTGAGGCTGACTGTAAACTTGTAACAAGTCTAAAAGTTGTTTTGCCCCTGAGGCTAGATGTCCTAAAGCTTCAAGAATGTTTCCATGGACCTTCAGCATTTAGTGTAGCAAAGTATCTCACCCGGAAACATCCAAGGCAGGCCTGTGGGCAAGTCTAGATGTTTCAGAAGGGCAATCGAGCATCTAGGAGTGACTAGAAAACACTGGCTGGGAAAGCAAGGAGACTCATGTGCTACACCATGTGAAACAAAAATTCGTGAGACTGTCTTCTGTGGGGTTAGGAACACAAAGCCCAGTGAAAAAGGAGGGGTATTGATGTGCATTGTGTGGCTTTAGAACCACTAGGCCCGGTCAGGAAAAATTTCAAAGAGAAAACTGGAAACTCAAAAGTTAGAATTAATATTTGTCCCAATGGGCTTGCCTCGGTAAAAACTTTCCATCCTAGCAATGAAGACAATTCTATTTATTAGTAAGGTTGTCTTTCTGGGAGGTCTTTGAAGAGAATCTTCATAATGGAGGAGGTGGATTAGCTTCCCAATCTAAATACTCAGATATATTTTTCTTTTGTCAGGGAGAGGATTATATTTATGTGGGCTCAGTGCATTAAGCTTTTCTCTGTTTTTCAGAACATCTATGTTTACTCATTGGGTCTGAAATATAAATTTATATGTGAGCCCTATCAAAGAAGAAGCTTCTCCATTGAGGGGGGTACGTTCTGTGGAGAATGAGAGGAGTTAAAAAGTCATATTTCTCCACCTATGGAAAAGAAAATCCCCCATGTTCCTGAAAAGCAAAACAGGGGACGATTCGTATGGAAATTCCAGTCTTGGAGGGAAGTGTGGCAGCCATTTACAGGTTGTTGCCTCCCAGCCCCCCAAAGTAGTGCAAAGAGGGGTGATTTTCTAAGCAGGCATGACCAATGCCTCAGCTGAAACAAGCAAACAAGCAGCTGAGCATGTTAACGTCATTTTCTATCATTTCTATGTGATATGGATTGGCCAGAGAGTCTGGGATGCCGGCCATGATGTAGATTCTCAAAATTGATTAGCATTTTTGGGACACTGGAAGCCATTTCTGTGGCATTTCAACGCTGAGTTAAAATTGATTAGTGCTATTGGGGGAAAAAATGCGTACAAAATTGAGGCACGTCAACCACAGGCTGAGGAGACAATAAAGGCTGAGGATCGCTTGTGAGATCCGTGGCTCCGAGGCCACGCCAGTGAGCCAGATCCTGCAGGGGATGGTGTAAATGGCTCTGTGAGGTTGCAGATTAGCTGTGAGTCCTCATCCAACACTTAAGCTCTACTTGTGACAATGTGTAAAATGGGTTGCATGCCTTTAGGATAAAGGCTGTTGGGTTCTTTGTCATAACATTAATCACCGATAAACCCAGTTCAATTGTTAATGCGAAGCCAGTATATGATTTCATAGAAACTCAATCTTAGGCTTGTTGAGGTTTTCGTCCTTTGAATTTTGGTGGTTTTGAGACTTGCCATGGTAAATGTTTTGCCTTTTTAACATGAGAATGATATCCTGATGATAGTTTTGTAATTTCTTGATCCCTTTCTAGTTTTCTGTTTGCATCCTCAGTTTGCAGAGCCACTGTGTTCTTTTCCTGTTATCAAACACAGGCAGAAAGTTAAGCAGTGAAGTGTAGCAGGGCACATCTCAGAACAATGGGACCCTTCAGAGGTCAGCTTTTCTTGTCAATAGCTGACATTTAGCCATTTATTTCCGACACTGCTGATGATGTTTTTTTTGAGATAGTCGAGAACTGTGCTGGTATGCAATTATTTTCATAATGAGATGCAAACATGCAAATACAGTAGCCCGTGCCAGTTCTTTGGAGGGCCTTTTGTCAGAATTGCAGACAGTATGAGACTTTGATAGATACCGTGTCACTACTCAGAGGCGGAGAGCGGCTAGCTTCTAATGGAGCATCTATGACGTGATATCTCTAGATGCTAATTAGTGAGAACCTTTAGTGGTAATAAATGAGCAGGTCATTTGGCGTTTTGCTCAGTAAATTCTGACAGTTTCATTGAACCAATTGTATCAACAAGACTTGGCAGTAGATAATACAACTCTATCTTTAAAAATATGAAAAGCTATACGATATCTTTTCAATGCAAAATTTTATGTTTGTGTGTTTTTGAAATATACATATATGCATACATACATCCATGGATAGATGTGATATACACACACACACACACACACACACACACACACACACACACACACACATATATATATATATATATATATATATATATATATATATATATATGCTTTTGTCTCTGTCTTGAAAGAGAGGTCATCACAGGTGTTGAGTGCGTGATTGCTTGAAGAATTGTATTTTGTGAACTATTCTGTTTGATAATACATGATTTCTTAGGACTCACATAGTAATTATGTCCCTGGAAGTTCAATGACGAAGTGACTTTTCAGATACAAATGAATGCAACCCAGCCATTCTTCTCAGGTCTGGAAGGGAACAGGTGGTGAGACACAGAGATGAATAAAAATTCCATACTATGATCAGAATGGTGCCGAGGTCCGCACCGGGGCAACCCGTCGCCAAGGTCAGCTTCTCAATTCCTAGTTATTTTTGCTTCCTTTGATGAAGAGGGCAGTGGGTGCCACGAGGGTCGCTCTCGACTCCAGTGTCTAGAGGATCATGTGAAATAAATAGGAAGATGTGCTCCTAACTGCCTCCATGCCATCAAGCCTTCTGGTACCTCAAGAACACATAATGTTCTCATTGGTGAGCTGCAGGGAAACAGATGGGGTTAGCACATGCTTAGGTTGGCAGCTCTTCTCTCAGCCCATCGTGGCTCTCAGGGCATGGAGGCACACTTGACAGAAATTTTCATATAAGTAGAAATCACAGTTCCACAAGGGCAAAAACCATTTGGTCATCCGTGCAATCCCAATACCAATTTACTACTGTATAGAATTCATCGAAAGGTAGCCTGAGACCTGATAAAAATTCCAAGAGTTTGTTTGGGTGGAGAGGAAGCCACGGAGCAGGCAGCGTTTAGCTGGGTTAGAGAGAGGACCTGAAAAGTGTGTGAAAGGAAGAGCGTTAACAGGCAAAGGTGGGAAGGGGCACAGCAAGGCTGTGCTTTCCTGGTCTACCCCCTGCAAGGCCCCTACTTGGTAGGAGTTTCTTCTTTGTTAGTTTTAGGTTTCCCCTTACTTCAAATATCAAGGCACTTCTTAAAACATAGCCTCAGGTAAAATATGGTTATACTGGCAGATCATTAAGTTATAAAGCCTCATTTGGTCTAACTGGCCTCATCTGTTCAGAGGTTCTTAACATCTACTGTCCATTTTTCTTTATTTTAATTTTGGGTCATTCTTTACTTAGCATATGAGTTTGGAAACAGGGAGCAGAGTCTCACTATGTATCCAGGGTCGCATTTGAACTTGTGTAGGATAGATTAGTCTCAAGCATGTAACCATTCTTCTGCTTCTGCCTTTACAGTACCAACGTTATAGGTAGCACCGTGTCAGCATGTCCGGCTTTCTGTTTTGCTTATTTATTTACATTCGAGGCAAGGCCATGTTACTTTACTCAGACTAATCTTGAGCTCCTTATCCTCTTGTCTTAACCTTCCCTTAGTGAGTGTTGAGATTATAGACCTGAATTACCACACCTGGTCCATTTAAATTTATTTTAATGTTCTATACAGTGTAGTCATAAAATAATTAATGGATAATTATGAAAAGTCAACTACTCATTGCTTCAGATTTCTTTTTCTGAAGCAATGATGTCTTTGATGCTCAACCTACCATCAATTGAGAACCTAGAAAAACAATTTCTATCAGCACTTGTCTGTTGATAAAACTTTATCCGTTCTTCCACCTGCATAATAATGTTCCGTAGATTGTTCTTTTCCCCAGTTAGTTGGTTACCATGTCCTGTTAGTTCAGAGTTTTGTCCTAATATGGCTTCCGTACAAGAGGTACTGGAGGATCCTAAACTGGGCTTCTTATGTGGACAGCTAGTTAGTTTTTGTACTCGCGAAATAAGTCGATCAATTCTTTCTCGAACTCAATTTAAAACATCCTCATCAGATACTTCAAACTCTTGTCTGTTACAGGCTTTCTGGGCTATGTGTAGTTGAAGTTTCATGGCCAAATGCTGAAGTTTCTGTCTGATAATGTCTACATCATTACAAGAGACAACTGCTCCTCCGTTTGTTTCAATCAATTTTGTGTGGCTTGTGTCTTTGGTTTCTTCCATTTTTTTTGTTGAGAAGGGAAGAAGCAAAAGTGTGCCAACTAAAGATGAACTGAAAAATGACACTTTACATCAGAAAAGGAGCCCTGAAAGTGCAGTCTTTAAAAGAATTTATGGTAAATCCTTGCGAGTGGAGAGTTTTTGAAGAGCCCTTGGATTCCAAGAGAAATACCTGCTGCTGTGCCTGGGAAGATTCCGGGAGTGTGAAGACACCACTGTGGCGCTGCTTTGCTTTTCTTTTCATGCTTTTTTTTTTGCATGACAGTATTCCCAGGCTTCAAAAATCCTGCAATAGGAACCAGACGCCCAAGAAATTGACCATGTTTCGCAAAGTTATCAGACTGTCTATTGCAATTATAAAAATGAAATATTTGGTTCGGCGGGGGCATCGAGTCAAGGCTTCTGGCCCCAACAGTGTTAATAGGGATGGCTTTGGAGTGAGTCCAGGTGTTGAAAGGACTGATCCACTTCATCATTTCACCCCTGGACTGGAACTCTGTCCAGATGCAAGACAAATGACACATTATAGTTCCAGATCAGACCTGGATTTCCCGAGGTCTCTCTGACCGTCCAAAAGGAACTCTTGTCGATTTCAATCCTGCCCTGATAAATCTCAGCTACAGCAGTAGAACCCTGGCAGAATGCTAAGAGATTATGTCACCCAGATCGATGCACTTCAGAGACGACTCGGAACTACTTTACAATCAGCTTCACCTGCCTCCCAATATCATACTGGCGTGAGAAGACAATTTTCAGATCATACTATCATGAGGAGAAAGCATTTACTGGATTTTCAACAGATTCCTTTTGTAAATAAAAAAAAATAATGGTAAAGGAAGGGATGTAAAAAATGTTATTGAATGCTGGTTGCATAACTGAGAAGCAAAAGGAAATATTTAAATATAAATTTATAAATTTACGTCACAGAAAAATTTTAATGGAAGTTCACTGTAGGATCTTGTAACATAGGTGTTCCCACTACCCATGAGACTGAAGAAGGATTGCAAGGTGGAAGCTTGCCTAGGCTACACAGTGAGTTCAAAGCCAGCCTGGGTAATTTAGTGAGATTTAGTCGCAAAATAGGAAATTAAAAATGGCTGGGGATATAGCTGAAGATAGAGGGTTTCCTTGGTAGGTGCAATATCCTGAGTTCCTTCTCCAAGACTACAGAAAGAAAACATGGATTTCTCTACACCCAAAGTAAACAGTGGCTGGCAGAAGTCTCAACAGTAACCAGAAATAGAGCTGTACTAATGAACTGCTTTTGGAGGTAAAACTGGATCCTCTTTAAAATGAAGGTTGTGAAGCCAGATCACATACAAATAAGATGAATAAGAATTAGGAGATCAAAACTTCAATGGAGAGTCAATGACGGCCATAGAATCTGTCCTTAGTTGTTTTATAAAATGACCATATAGGTGTCATATGGGAGAGAAGTAATTTTGTTTGGGATGTGATTGAAGGTCAGATTCAACTCACTCGAACTTACAAAGGATTGGTTCAGTGTGGGAAAGATCTCCTACAGTTCACTATTACAGCAGTTTTGGGATCAACGACTTGCCACAGGTTTGGCCACGTACTTAGGATATTGGAGTCATTTAGCTTCAAAATCCTTATCAATCTGCTGGTGATTTTAGTTCCATGTTTCTGTGTGGTTGAAACATTTCCCGGTAAAGGGCAAACCAAACTGATTTCTCAAGAAATGAATTCAACAGAAATGCCACACAATTTGCCTAGTCCTCTTAGACTACTTGCTTAGCTGGAAGCCAGAGTCTCTAATCCAACACAACCGTGCTGTGTGTCGGGATTTTAGTCATCAAAGTGCTGACCTGCGCTCCTCCTCCTCCTTCACCTTCCTCACCCCATCACTTCCCTAGTCTCAGTCTTGTTATCAGCAAACTTGCAATGTTGCTGCTGTCACAGACTGCTAACCTTGAACATCTGGCTTCATCTTAGGGAATTGAGGGTGGATCATGAGCACCTTGGTGGTTCGTCCCGAGCACATGGACGTGGATCCTACCGGGAGTCTTTCTCCCTTCCGATGTCAGCTCGAGTGTCATTCCTGCCAAGCTGTCTGGTTTGGTACTATGCCAGCATACTGGGGAATATTCAGTCAGCTAAATGTGGAACAGAGGAAAAATGTGCATCCCGCATTCATTCAGTTTCACAGAAAACCACTTCATCTGATACTTCACAATCCTAATCAAAATGGTGGAAAGGACAAAAATTAGCATCATCAAGCGTGAGGAACTACTATGATGCGAGGGACATGGTACCATCAGGAGCGAGTGGAAGAGTTGGGGTTGTTTTTCCTCTTTAGAAAGATCTGACGTTCCCTGTTAATTATGAGCTCGTTTTCATATTCTGGACATACATATCTCTGACTGGTTGTCAGGGATTCCATAGCAATAAATTATACTCTGAAGTCTCTACTTCCGGAGATTTCCATTTCAGGGGAAAAAAAGAATGCCATCAGACATTGCATTTCAGGGTGATAATTGTGCTTCTCAGGTGGTTAAGAAAGAGATGATCTACAAATAGTAATTAAAAGTTGTGCCCTAGGGGAATGGCGATGTCAGGCATGGAACTCAAGCACGTGAAATGCTAGACTTTAGCTTGACCTTGCACTACAGTATTCAGTGTCATAAATTCTAAGCATATTTATACTTCAATATTTGGAGATGACAACCCGAGGATGCATTAAACAGGGAAAAGGGAAGATCCATCCAGGCATGTTAAACTAGCCCTTGGATGACACAGTATCTTCTCATAAGTGTTTTAAAGTTATTGTGACATGAATACACCTAACTCATGCACACGTTCATTTGTCCTGTTAGAGGCATATGTCTTGGGGAGGAGAAGACATAGTTAAGCCCATCTTTGCCCTGATACATTAGGAGAGGTTAAAAATGCTCCGGTTGAAAGATGGTGATCCCTGGCCAATGTGGCCTCGTATCTGTGCATATTCTGCACCAAGGGGATTGATGGTGGTGCATGGGAAGCAATGCATCTGTGATGACTTGATCCCACAGTCCTGCTAAGCTGCCTTGCTGGAACAGAGTTTCTTCCCCTCCCTGGAAGCAAGAAATGGCTGTCTCATTTTATCCAGAGTTCTACTGGAATGCTTCAGTCACTTTGTTTCGGCCCTCTAGCCGGCCTCCTCATTTGTTCAGGGTCATGTGTACCTCAGATTTTGAAGGAAGTTATACTCTTTCCCATGCTTGGCAGATCTAAATAAAGCCCACATTCACGACCTGAGGATAGACTGGGTATGATCGTCTGTCTTCTGCACGCCCCTGAAGAAGAGAAAGATTAAAAAAAAAATGCAAAGGGATAGCCCCCCTTCTCAAGAGAGTCACACTAGCTTGAGAGTTTCATGCACAAAATGGCAGAAATTGTTCCGACACAAGCATGTGCAACATGCTGCCGAAATCTCGAGAAGCCAGTATTTTAACCAGGTCCTGTAGACCAAACAGGCAACTTGCTATTCAGAAGAACAGAGGAGAAAATTCTATGGAGTAGAAACAGAGAAAAAGTAAGTTTGAGATTTACTAGGTGGCTCTTAGGAAAGATCAAGAAGCTAGGAGACTCAGGCATCAAGTCAAATTATGGCAGGCAGCATGTAGCAGTTACCATGCGATATGAGTGGATGCTAGGAGATACTAAATAGAAGCAGCCTTTAGAAAAGAGCTTTCGTATAACTGAATGACAGGATTTTGCAAAGGCAAATTGTCCTAAATGATAGGAGAATCTTGTCTCCTGATTATAGGAAGCCATGAGCACAGTCTGTCCTCGGTGACTTAGGAGGACTCAGCTATGTGGACCAGAAGATTATGTTCTTTGACTTCCATGCTATTTTGCAATGACCTGGATGTAGTCATCAGAACGTACCAGATGACTGCCAAGGATGGTCATTCACATCAGTCATCGGTAGTCCCTTTGTCATCACCAGATGGTTCCCATCAAACACTAAGAACACACAGATTTAATGAAGCCCTTGTGCTAGGCTACCAGAAGCAGCTGGGTCCCGAGCAGGGCTTGCGATTATAATTTGTTGCTAGAGCATGGTGAGATGCAACATGAGGTGATCTTCTCAAAGGAAAACCAGGAATGGTGATGGTCTCCAGACAAGGGAGATTAGCAACCCTGGAAAGTGGCAGCTCATTGCAAAGACAAAAATGTGACTAAAGCTTGGTTAGCCAATTTCTGGGTGGAGAGGGCAAACCTGACCGAATGGCACGAATGTGGCTGGGTGAGGCAGAGAGGAACATAGCATAGGCTGCCTCTGAAGAACATGGGCAGGCACCAGCTGGGTGGAGTGGCACGGCTCAACACTCCTTTGACATTTAGAGCCAAGCAGCTTCTTAAAACACGGGTGATTATGATTAGAGAACCGAGACTTTCCTTAGTTTGCTCATTGTAATTTCTACAGAAGGGGTTCAGTTTTGCCCTTTGCCCTTCTGATAGTATTACTAAGAACCACAGAAAAAAAGGCCTTAGTCTTTATTGCCTCCTCCAGACCTTGTGAGCATCGATTGCAGAATTTACCATGCACTTGTCTTTTTGTGTTTGTCACAGAAGACCGTGGGACCAGAGAAAGACAATCCTACTACTATCAATCTCTTCCCTGAATCACACCTCTCAAGGGGCCCTTCTGTAGGCCTGAATAAAGTGTATAATCCTAAAGTGTAGAGAGTATCATTTTAAGCTGAGATTTCTAAAAAAAGCCTTTGGTTTTTCCTCTTATATATTCTATTAATTCCTCTGTAAAATCTTCCCCTTCCCATATAGACTATGTCACCTGGTCCCTGCAAACCAAACTTTCTGGCTACAAATTCTTAGTTCATCTAGGCTTCGATTATGGTTTAGTGATGGCTACTTGACACTATAATGTTAAATGTTTTCATACCAGTTTCTGGTTTTCATTTCTTCCCAGTCTAATTCTGTATTTTGAGCACAGAAGAAGAGGCTGCTGAAATGTTTTTGTACATCAACCTGTTCATTTCATGAAACACTGAGCAAATATCATACACTAAAGAATAGATTCACTGAATGTGAAGAATGTAGGCACTTCTTTTGGTTAGTAATGTAGAAGAATGACAATTTCTTGTGGTTTTTAAAGCCTTAGTTTTTGTCTTGTTTTGAGATAAAGTCTTTCACTGTGTCCCAGAATGGTGTCTCCAACGTCCTTCCCCAGATTTTCTTATGCTGGAATTACAGGCATGGCTGCACCGAGCTTAAGAAGGATAGCTTCTTGTATACATCTATTTTTGCATCTTTCTTTAGAGAGGTAGCTGTGTATTATCGGGAACCATAGGCTCCTTCCAAACTTCCCTTTTCCTATTTGATACGATACATCAGAGAAGCAGAAACAAACCTGGCTCCTGTGCTAAGGCTGTTAATCGTCGGACAGATGGCCTGAAGACTCCCCTGTTTATAGACTTCCTTTACCTCTCACCTGCATTTTTCTGTTCCTATCCTGAGTTAGAATAAAAAAGGCTCCCACAGAGTGGGTGTAGATAATGGGACAGGAGTCCTTATCTTGCTCAGGTGAACAATCCCAGGAGGAACCCTCCAGCTTGATGCGCACACGGTGCTCCACGGTAGTAAATACAACCTGCTTCACTGACTCCTTTCTGCGTCTTTTGGGTAGTTACCCATGACACTGGTATCCAAGATCAGGCATGTAAGGACAACTCAGTACCTGGGTCTTCTGTCTTGACTGCTCTAAAGGTCTGCTCCCATCTTTAATCCAAAGCATCTAGCTAGCACTGGCCTTGTCTGAAGGACAATGGTCATCTTGGTCAGACCTGGTCCTATCCTCTTCTCAAGTGGAAGCCATTCTATTGACCACTACCTATTTTCTTCAGACAGTATCTAGCCAGCTTTCTATCCTTAACACCCTTAAGGACATCTGTTTTAGATTGATCCTCCCTAATTGTAGGACAGGCCCCAGGTTAAATCCCACGTCCTTCCTAGAATGTCCGAGGTCCTCCTCAGTCTGCCCTAGCAATGATTGTGAAGCTCTGACAGATTTCCACAGGCAGGGTCATTTCAAAACGAGCCAAGTTTGTTCTAGAGACTCCAGAAGTCACAATCTGTGGAGATATAGCTGGCAAGGGTCTTTGTGTTGCTGTGATAAGGCAGAAAGCACTATATGGTGAGATAGGGGAAAAGGCAGAGAAAAGAGAGAAATCTCCACTTTTGTAACTCACTCTTGAGATAGCTAACTCGTTCTGTTGATATTACCTTCAACTGCTTCTGAGACTGGGAGTTCCTTTGGCCAATAAACACCCCAATGTCTTATTTCTACCATTACAGTTACATATAGACAAGAATTTGAAAAGGGTTATTCTGGTGCTAACCATAGCCTCTGGCTACAGTTCTCCATCCAACATATTCTTTTTCCCTTCTCTGTGGTGTAGGTCTCTGCTCACCTACATGGGTATCCTATGAGATGTTCATGCCACCTGAAATGCTATCTCCTCCATTTTCCCCATAAGATCCTCTCCCCTCCCCTTCTTTGCACACTGTGTCCCTCCACTTCATGCTCATCAGGAGACACTTGGGAAATGTTACACAGCTGGACAAGGGAAGGAGCTAATGAGGTCGTCAAAACATTCCAGGCCACACCACCACCTGCAGAAGCTCCAACTTAGAGTCATACTACCTGGAAAAGTCAAATGACAACCCAGGAAGGGCAACGGAAGCCACGCCTTTAGGAACTACTAGCTCATCTGTGACAAGACCCCCATTACTTGAACATTATTTCTTTGGAAACTGGTCTTAATGTCTAGTAATTCATTCACAGAGTTAGCTATTTCACTGGTCTGCATTTCTGTCCTTCATGGCTTCATCACACCGCCTTGAAGATTGCCACCCTACGGTATTTTGAGGTCAACGAGAAGTTTGTCTCTTTTAAAGTTATTCGACCTCTCTGGTCCTTACATTTCTTTTAATTTCTAATACTTGAATAGATCACAGTTTTAAAGAATGGGAATAATGGGTGACAAGACTCCACTAATTGTGCAAATACAGAGCCCTAAGGATTTAGGCTTGACATTCATGGTTTTTCTGGTACTGGCTCCTATTTTTCACTATAACATGTATGTGCGTGTGAATTCTTTGCACAGTATAGACCCACATATACTTAAAAAAAAAAAAACTGGACTCCTCTATGTCTTTGCAAATTGGTGGCTGTGCTCAGTATTCTGTGCAATGGCTGTTTTGTCCCAACTGGGGCTGCTCCCTGTGAGCTGGCCCCCATCACTGCTGGTAGGTAACTATGTGATATATAACTTGCAAGCAGCCCTGCTGTTTGTTACTGGCAATTAATCTCTCCGGTGCCTTTCTTCCATTCAGACTGAGCCTTTATATTCTAAATCCAGCTATTCTAACGCTCCCCACTTGTGCTGCGTAGAAAAGACTCAGACTGACAGATTATCGCAGGGCAGTTAAGCATGTAATTGCTCAAATGAGTTAAAATCCCTTCAAATATCTGTCTTTGTACCTCATCACACCACTTCACGGACTCAAATATTTGACAATTGATGAAGATAAACTAAAGGGGCCTTCATTAGCTACCAACCACCGTGAGAAGCGGCTTTTCAGCAAAAGACTGGTGAAATTTGGAACTTATTATCTCCTTCAAAACTGCAGGAAGGCAGAAAAATACTTCAGCGAACTTTAGAATAGAGAAAGCTAGACGCTTCGCAAGGAGGCTGGGGTCAGGAAAAAGAAAGTTTGCAGCTCTAAGGCTGCATTTGTGAAACATGCAAGGTAGACTAGCAGATACACTCATCCAATAAAGCAAGGGAAATATTATCCCTTACTCATAGGCGTTCCCATTCGTGGCTGCATGTTAAACTCCGAGGTGATTACAGAAACAGAGAGAGGGTGGCAGAAAGCCAGCTCAGAGCAGAGGTTTGTGGGAGCTGCCAGGAGCACTTGTACTAAAGTTCTAGAATAAAGTCAGGTGGCGGGCTGAGACATCGTCTTGAGAAATGCATGGCACTTTGTTCTGGCATGAACTTCAGCCATTGTTTTGACTTCCAGGGACCTCACTGCTCTGTTCTGATCTGATGCCAAGGAAAACAGGTGGTGACATGGCCACCAGGCACAGGGAAATGGAGGACACCCAGGTTTGGAATAGATGTGGCTTGTGCCTTTCTGCTGTGAAAATGTCCAATTTTCATCTGTGCCATAAAATCGGAGTCTATTTTTTTTCTATGAGAAAAGTATATGTACAGAGCTGGTTATTATTATATAAAATAAAATAGCTGACGTTTTCTTCTCTGTAATTTATAGGTAATGTGAGTTAGAACATATGTAATATAAAATAGTTAAAACTCTAAAACAGTATATGTAAAAATACAACAATATTTTGGAGAATTCTCTTTCCTTTGTAGAGACTTTGGTTCTTAGCCTAGTTTGGCTGGGTTGAGCAGCCCTGAAGGCAGCACTGAGACAAGCTGCCTCAAGTTCCAGCCGTGGTCTATGCCACACAGACCCACATAAGCCAGTTCCAGCCACACATGCCCTGACCAAAACATTACTGTTCCACTGATCAAATAATATGACTTTAAATGACAGTAGTGAGTGGATGGCCTTGAGTGGGGTGGGGTGAATCCTAGCATGATATTATATTGCTGGCGTTTGTTTGGACAGAACCATCCAAAACAAATAAGACATACTTAAGGAAGAAAATTGTATTGACCCATGTTGAACTTTATGCCATGGGCATTTTATATTTTACTCTACCTATCACCTCTTTTTGCTATGTTTCCCTCCATGAGCAAGCAGTCATCCACACATTCGGGCTGCATGAAAGTTCGTATGGCATTCTGACATGCTTTTATGTGGACAATTTGATTTCGCTTCAACCTTAGACTTTGGATAGCAGACTATTTGAAAAACTACTTCTGGTTTTAATGTATGAACAATGATAAAATGATCATGTAGAGTTAGCAATATAAACAGGATGTGTCAGATCAATAGGCTGTCAGGCCTTAATGGTTTTGAAATCAGGAGAAGTGCGTAATTGGTAATGTTAAACATTTTACTTTATATTTATATATATGATGTTTTTAGACACATAGTAATTGGTAAGACAATCCCATTAGGTTTTAAGGCAGAATGTATATGTTTAAGGTATAACACATATGGGCAAATAATTACATTACTAATTTGATTATAGTATCTATTACTTCATGTAGTTATAATTTTTATATGTGGTAGGAAACATAATATATAAAGTTAGAAAATACATAAAATTAACTAAACATTCCCCAGGCATATTATATACTGTTACAATTACCTAATGGAGCAATTAACTAATATAGGAGTTATTGCTATATGCAAAGTTAAAATCTAGATAGTTATTATAAAATGGTTGTGGATAAAATGTTAACTAGATATTTGTGTGGATAAAATATTGACTAGGGTTGAATGTTTTAAAAGGTATTTTAATACATGCAATAGAAATACTGAGGATATTATGATTCTATACCTCACAGAATTTGAGGCAAACATTGATGGCATTGGCCAAAATAACTTAAATGATGCATTTCTCTTTAGCTACTTAGATTCAGTGAGGCCAGTGTCTTCAAAGAAGAGCCACATTTAAGAAATTTATCACAGCTTGTAGGTTGAATTAAAACCCAGCTACTAACTTTGTCAACTGACAATTTGTCATGTAAATATGCAAAAGTATAATAACATTTAACGATGAATCACCTCAATTCCAGACACATGAATAATGTATATAGAAGAAAATATATTAGATAAATCAAGACACTCTTATCACACACCTCCAGTAGCAAAAGCTTGTTCAGTTAGGAAAGTAGGAACCAGAGTAGCCACAGTGTAGCATGGCTTCTCCTGTAGCATAGTAGCCACAGTGTAGCATGGCTTCTCCTGTAGCATAGTAGCCACAGTGTAGCATGGCTTCTCCTGGCCCTCCTAAACCATTCTTTTTATAGCAGCCATGAGGTCACACTGACGCACAGACTACAACACCTTTTAAAACAACTGAAATATACGCATAAAATGAACTTCTATTTTGGGGCAATTACCAAAGAAGAATATGACAAAAATAATACGAGCAAAGGCAAAGAACAATAGACCTAAGGTTTAATAGGTATGAACAACTAAACACATTAAGTAGATAAAATAACAGCAGTTTCAATAATTACATTAAGATAAACTATTCACAAACTTACCAAAGGAATAAAATTGTTGCGTTTTACAAAGAAAACAAAATGACCATATTGTGCATAGAAAATTCACTTTGATATAGAGGGATAAGTTACAATAGAATTCTGGGAAATACAGCATACATGTAGCTCTGGAAAGAAAGCTGCAGTAGGGAAGGGTGGAGCTTAAGAGGCAAAGAGTTCATATAAGGAAATATTATCAGGGATAAAAAAGAAATTTGTATAATCCTAAATGTAGCATTCCAAAATGGCAAAAAAAAAAAAAAATGAAACCAAACTAACAAAAGACTTTCAAACCACACAAAACAAGACTGAAAAAAAAAAAAAAAGGAGAAACATACCATATTGTGGGCAGTTAAAAAAAAATCATCCCAAAAGTTCAAAATAGCTGAAATAATACAAAATATTTTTCATGACCACAAATAGAAACCACTAATAATGATGTCTGAAAAACCTGGAAATTACTGAATATTGAACAACATATTTTTAAATAACTCTGGAATGGAAGAGGAAGTAACAAAAGAAAGTACTAAAGTTTGGGTCAAAAGGAAAGAAATTGCCTAATAAAGAAAGGACAAAAAAAGAAATATGAACAATTTAACATATAGTTCACAAAGAACAAGGGCTTGCAAATACATGTGATATACTCAGTATCATATGACACTAAAAGATACACACACACACACACACACACACACAAGTCTGTCAGACCGCTTGAACCACCAAATGCTGAGGTGTGGACTGGGACCTCAGTGCTGGTGGCCCTGCCACTGGCAAGAGGACTGTGGGAAGCATGCGGCAAAGGTTTCCTCTTAGCAAACTGCATTAGCACTCAGGCTTCCTGGTATTTATTCAAAGGCGCTGAAAACCCATGCTCCCACCAAAACCTATGCACCGTGTTTGTGTCAGCTTGGTTCATAATTAACCAAACTGGAAGCTACCTATGACCTTCAAGAGGGATGGAGAAACACACACTTAAAAAGGTGTGATGATACATGTTAGTAATTCCATCGCTAGGTAGGTCGAGGAGGAAGGAGAGAGGAGGGGAGAGGGAAGAGCAAACACTGTGTTTAGATGGTATCACACTATGGAAATGGTAAAATTACAATACAGCCCGTGGGGAGCGGGGAGAGATAAGAAGGTGATGATGACATAATATTGGTCGAATTATGAGAAAACTCAGAATTGAGAGCAGAAAGAGTGGACCTGAGCTAAATTACAAACTCTAGCTAACATAAATGCACTAATACTGGTATGTGAAACATTCATGTCCATTAACAACGGTGCAGTTTCCAAAACAGAATTAAATGGAATGAGGGAAAATGAAGTTTAGGGAATGTTGTCTTTTCCACCCAAGTTTCCAGCAAGAATTGCTCTAAAAATCTGTTCTTTAGGAAACTCGTGATATGTAATTATAGCAATGTTTATTGGAAATGATATAAAATGGAAAGAGTATATGCCCCCAAATTTTTAAATGAATCATATAAGCTTTTACCTTTACAAAAAAAACTAGAGGAAATTAGAAAATCAGCAAGCAGAATCCAGCAACGTATATAAAAAAATATACTACAACCAGATAGGTTGTACTAGCAATAAACAACTACTTCAAATTTTTTTAATATTTATTTTTATTTATTATGTATACAATATTCTTCCTGCGTGTATGCCTGAAGGCCAGAAGAGGGCACCAGACCTCATTACAGATGGTTGTGAGCCACCATGTGGTTGCTGGGAATTGAACTCAGGACCTTTGGAAGAACAGGCAATGCTGTTAACCACTGAGCCATCTCTCCAGCCCCAACTACTTCAAAATTTAACCAATAAATTAACCATATCAATAAACTAAAAGAGAGTATCATTATTTTAATGTGAAGAAGTTATTTAGGAAATCTTCCACATTCTTTCTTGCAGTCCACTAAGATCCTAAGAAAACATCCACAGTCACATAAAAGATGCCCATGAAAGCCTACAGCTGGCCCTACACCTGCTATTACTCTCCCTTAAATGGAGAAGACAGGAGAAGGCCCTCTTTTAACCCCCACCCCAATTTAATATTTGTACTAAAAAGAACTGTTCCTGTTTTTGGTTGTGAGTCTAGCCTTTAATGGCGGAGCCATCTATCTCTTCAGCCCCCAAAAGCTATTCCTAAACAGTCTATTAATGCAAGACAAAAAAATGCAATAAACCCAAACTGATTTTTTTTTAAAATTAATCTTTCTTTACTTACTTGGCAAAACAGAGATAGAAAACCTTATGGAATCTATAAGTAAGCTTTTGAAATTAATGACGGCTATAACTACTTCTCACTGTCTAATCTAAAGATCAGTTTTATTTACACAAATTAAGAGTGCCCACAAGAAAAACTAACTAAAACTATGTAGGATAGAATTAAAAGAAATCAAATATTTAGTTATAATAATAAGTCAAGGATGTTATAAGATGAAAAATGTAAACCATGAATGAAAGAACAAAAAGGGAAAACAGAGCATTTTCTTTCTTTCTTTTTTTTTTTTTTTGAGTTCTAGGATTCTCTAGTTTATTTTGTGAGGGTGATTCCAGAGAGATGTGACCAAGCAGAGAAGACTGTCCCTAGATGTAGGAGGCAACATGGGGAGAACCCTTGTCTTAGACTAAATAAAAAGGGAAGAAGTATAAAGTAGGCTGAGCATGGGCTTCTCTGTTGAAGATACAATGTAACAAACCCTCCCAGCTCCTGGTTAAAATGTAACACACCGTCCCAGCTCCCAGATACAATGTAACAAACCCTCCAGGCTCCCAGATACAATGTAACAAACCCTCCCTGCTCCGGCTCCACACCTGAGTGGGCTGTACCCTCAAACTGTGGGCAAAATAAACCCCTCTTATTGCTTCTAACCAGCCTACCCCTGGACTGTTTCTGTGGCACTCCTGAGTTCCTGCCAGCACACCCTCCCCCTTATCCAGGCACAGGTTTGCCATTTAAAATTGTGTGGAGGTTTTAGCTAGCACTCTCCCGCTTGGGGTGGGAACGGGACAGTGAAGGCATGTTTTCATTTGCTTACTGGCAAAAAAAGAGAGCATCTTCAACAAATTGTGCTGGCAAAACTGGATGTCAATTGTAGTAATTGGAACAGCAGGGCATCCTGGGAACTTATTTACTAACTGGGAGTGTTTCACATTAGGTTCAAATTGTGCTTCATAAAGCCAAGCTTAGGGAAGAGAATGTAAAATCTGAAATGTCATCGTGTTGAGAAAGAAAATGCCAGGCTTAAGAAGAAGAACGAGCAGGTAAGGCCAGTTCTAACAGGTGATGGCATGTCCTCTCAGCAGTCTTTTCTTGGCCCTGCCAAGGAAAGGAAGTAAGTACTCATGTAGTAATAGGAGCGGAGGGGCTGCGTCCCCAGCACCCCAGCCGCCTGGCTAGCTTATGCCCCGAAATAATTACGCAGACACTGTATTCTTTTAATCACTGCTTGGCCCATTTCTATCTAGCCTCTTCTAGGCTAACTCTCGCACCTGGACTAGCCCATCTCTAATAATCT
>NC_022023.1:23337334-23340723 GCF_000317375.1 Microtus ochrogaster
CATGCTCAACTTCTTAGCGATCAGGGAAATGCAAATCAAGACAACTTTAAGATACCATCTTACACCTGTCAGAATGGCTAAAATCAAAACAGAGCATTTTCATTGGACAGGACTCGCAATTTTGTTAAGACGTCATTTGCCTCTTAACTGAATCATAGTCAGTGAGATCCAAATAAAAACCCCAGATTGTTTTTCTTGCTAGACATGAGCAAATTGCTTCTAAAAGTGTATATGGAATACGAACGTTTTCTGAGCCTTGAACTATTTTAAAATAGAAATATAATAATCTTTGAAAAGACATACTGCCTGATTTCAAAACTACATTTAGCACAATTGAGAGGCAGTATTGAGAGAGAATGCAAACGCTAATGAAACAGAGCACAGGAACACACCGACACATGCTTTTCAACAAAATCGTGACAACAGGCTGGAGGAAAGACAACCATTTCAAAGAAGTGCTGGAACTTTTGTGACCAACACTGATCATGTGACAATTCATGAGCCAGGTGAATACTACACCACCATAAAATTATAAAAACTGACTCAGAATAGGCCATGTGCCTAAAATGTAAAACATCAAACTACAAAATATAATAAAAAAGTTAATCTCACTACATAAAAAGTTCTTAAATGTATTATTAGTAGTAAAAAAAAAACAATAAAAAGGATTCACTGCATTTTGCTAAATTTTAGACTTCCGTTTTTTGAAATACACTGTAATGAAAATGGGAAGAAAGTCACAGTCTAAACAAAGACACTCTTACAAACATATTTTTAATCAAAGGTTTGTATCCTGAATATTAAGGAATCATAAAAACGCAATAAATAGAAAATATCTATTTATTAGATGAAAAATTTAAGCATCTCCCTGGTGACTTTTGCTTGTCACAGAGAGATTTGAACATCACATACACACATGAAAAGCTCCTTGCTGTCATTATAAGTCATTGGAAAAACAAATTAGCACTGTCCAGGGACTCTATGGCACACCTATCAGATTGGCTTCTTTTCTTTTTTAAAATTTATTTATTTATTAAGGATTTCTGCCTCCTCCCTGCCACTGCCTCCCATTTCCCTCCCCCTCCCCCGATCAAGTCCCCTCCCTCATCAGCTCGAAGAGCAATCAGGGTTCCCTGACCTGTGGGAAGTCCAAGGACCGCCCACCTCCATCCAGGTCTAGTAAGGTGAGCATCCAAACTGCCTAGGCTCCCCCAAAGCCAATACGTGCAGTAGGATCAAAAACCCACTGCCATTGTTCTTGAGTTCTCAGTAGTCCTCATTGTCCGCTATGTTCAGCAAGTCACATTGGCTTCTTAAATGCAAATAAGAACAAAATCTCAGCAGTGCCAAGTGTCGACAAGCAACTGAACCATGATGTTTTCATCTGGGTTTCATTTCTGTGATCGATGCAACACAGTTCCTAAAAGATAGGAATGTCCATTGGGGAGGCACTTCTTTACAAAAGTTATTTGATTTCTCAGTCCTGGGGTTCATCTACCAACTGCTAATGTATCTGTCTGTACACCTACCAATATTTGAGTGGTTGTGGCATATATCATAATTCTCAATCTTAGAAACAGCCCAGACATCATCAATCAGTACCATTTGGCATCTAAAAGGAAGAAGCGATTGGCACATTCAACCAGCATCAATCTTAAAAAGCATTGTCATAAATGAAAATCAGACCAAGCCGTTTGTGGAAACTCACACCTTAGTCCGAGCACTTACGGAGACATGCACAGGTGGGTCTCTGATTGGAGTTCTAGGACAGCCAGGGCTGTTTCACTGTGGAAACCCCAAAATCAGACCAATAAGCCTAGGTAACTGCCAAAGAAAGACAGTATTTACACCTTCAGATGAACAGGTAGCCTATGAGGCCGCTGAGACAGACCTCACAGGCACATTTTCCTCTTGGGGAAGAAAAGTCAGAACTTCCTTGAGACTAAATGAAGAAGGCTAAAGCAGATTTATCATAATATGTTTGGAAATTGGAACAAAATCTATGAGGAACTTGTGAATCCCATAATGGTTTGAACTTTGAGCCCCTTACTAAAGTTAATCACAGTTGATCTCCTGAGGAAAGAAAAAATGTTTTTAATGTGAAACAATACTCCACCGAGATTTAACAAACTCTATTTTAATTGTAATTGATTTATACCAAAAAGATAAAATGAGTTAATTAGAGCATGCTATTAGAATTACTGGCAAGGGAATATGTTTAATACTCTCAGCAATGCGTGGGAATGAGACAGATTATTTTAAAGTCTGAAACAAAATAAATTTGAAATCCTATGATTATTCATTTAAAATAACGCAAAGGTCTGTGGATTAGTGTCTTGCTGTTTTCAGAAATATTGCTTCGTATCCAGAAGATACTTTCTCTGTTTAAGAGCCAGGGCCACCTGTTTGATCAACAACATCACGCATGGAATTCTGCCTCAGGCTAAGGCAGGTCTAAGTGCCTATGAGAAACCACTTTCTGACACTGCTAGCCAACTCATAAGGCTCCAGACACCTTTCCAGGACTTTCATTCTTGCTTAGTTATGTATTATACATTTGATTATGCACTTCACAGAATATGATCTATCACCAAAGGCAAAAGTCCAAAACCTCACCTTCGTTTCTGCCTCTTGGTTTTTTGTTGTTATTTTAGTAGAGTAAAACAGGGTTTCATTCATTGAGACGGGAAAATTCTCGAACAGCATGTGCGCCATTTCTGGGATTTTCCCCACCTGCCTCATCAGCATCCTGAGATAAAGCACAGGCTGAAGAAATAATTTACAAATGTGTGTACAGGAAACCAGGTGAATTTGATCAAAGGCCTTCTCTAAGTGTTTCAGAAAGACATAAAAATGAAAAAAAAAACACAGGAGAAATTGGGCTTATTATTTGCAAACGAGTGATACTAGATTGACATCAGGTATCATGACAGGTACCTTGAAGACAAGAACCTATGAAAAACTCACTCTACCCTGAGGGTTGTTTATCAAGATCATCTCCTCCCTCCAAACACAACTGATATGATACAATTTAAATTAAATTTTTTTGTTTTTGTAATATTCTGATATAAGAATGATTATCATAAGGAGATAAACAGATTTTTGTGATAAAAATCTACAAAACATTTGCAGTTTCAGAAAGGAGAAAGGGTGTCTAGGCTGCTATGTGAGGCTGAACTGAGTTTAGTAGGTGCCACAGCTTTCTTCACCAGGGAAAATATGAAAAGTGTGCAGAAATCAAAAATCCCTGGATCTGGGAGACATCTCAGTGGGTGAGATGCTTGCTGTACATTCATGAGTACTGGATTTTGTCTCCCCAGTAACGTGGTAGCCCACCTGTAAGCCTTACCACAAGGGAGGAGGAGGAGGAGGAGGAGGAGGAGGAGGAG
>NC_022023.1:23340823-23353448 GCF_000317375.1 Microtus ochrogaster
GGAGGAGGAGGAGGAGGAGGAGGAGGAGGAGGATGAGACTGGGATTCCCCTGTGTGAGCTGCCTAGCTAACCTAGCTTGATTGATGAGCTCACCTGCAGCCAATGACCCTGCTCTCAACTTCTCTACAGACCCGTACACATTGGTGCGTGTACTACTGTAATGTGTACCCACATGTATACAAAGACACGTAACACGCATGCATACACATAAACAGAGTGCACACACATTTCAGTCATGGGATCTGGCCCACATGGCACATGTCTTTCATATCAACACCCAGGATGGCAGTCAATGATAAACTTAAAATGATACGTTTATTTTAAGTCTCTATCACATGTGAGTAAATAAAACATAGATGTACCGAAGGACATGCAGTTGATAGAACAGACTGCAGGAAAATGTATTTACCTCATTTTTTGTTTTCAATTTTCATCTTTAGAATACCTTTATTACTTCTTTGAGAATTTCATACATGCATACAATGCATTTGCATCATCTCCATCCTGTCCTCCTTCCATTCACTTCACCCAGACCCACCACCACCTCTCCATCCCTCCCAGGGTCATGTCCTCTTTATTTAAATATCTAAATCCCAGATTAGTCTAATCTGTGCTGCTCACTACTCAAGACAGTTCCTGGAGATTTTCAACCTACCAGAGGCCACACTTGGAAACAATCGTCAATGGCTTTACTGCTCGGGCTGGAGGCTCGTGAATTTTTGTGACATCGTGAGCACAGTACTCTGTCTTGACTAGAAGAAACTGCTCTGCCCTGGTCCTCCCTGACTTCCTTCCTACTCCTCTGTCATGATCGCCGACTTTGTGGGGAAGGCTGTGATCCAGATAGCTCACTTGGTTTTGGTCAATCCAAAACCACTTTATGCTGTTGGCTTTGACCATTTTCGAGTCTCTGCATTACTGCCATCACTGTGCTCTCTCCGCTACTGTCCACGCTCTCCCTGCCACTGTCCATGTCCATGCTCTCCCCTTTGTTCCCTTTTCATGACAAACTGAAATCCCATGAAACTGTGAGCCTAAATAAAAGGGATTGTCACAGCGGTAAGAAAACTGACAAACACGAGGTTAAACACCATCATCTGTGAAGATGCTGTCCCGAGATTTGCCTCGACAAAAGAAAAGAAGTAACCTAACTCTTCCTCACTAAGTGGAATGATTCCTGAGATGTGAGACTGTGGATATGGTGCCATGTTCTTCCAGAGACAGAATGAAAATGACCTGTAGTATGAGTCAGTTGACAATTTTATCAAAAGTAGGAAATAGGATGAAATAGGTGTCAAATAATAGACACCGCTCAGAGAATGGTAAAGCGTCAAAAATACCCCCCCCCCCTCCAATTCCAAACATAAGCAAGGTGTGGGAGGAGGAAGCAAGATTCTGCAAAGAGGATGCTTACTGGAGGGTGAGTTGAAATGAAAAGCTTACGGGAACCACTTGGGAGCCCTTATAAGTGTGTGCCTGTGACTGTCTTCCCTTCAGACAAGACTGTGCTTCATGCTTCTCTGGAATTAGCCATAAAGTGTCTCTGCCTCATTCTAAAGTAAAATGGGAGCAGAGAAAAAGCAGCTCTACTTATAGACTGGCCAATATTCTCATTGAATGCACCAGTTGATGTGATTGTATGCCAGTCTGATTTGTTTTCCTTGAAGGAGTGTGTGTTTCCTTATATGGACAAATGCCAACATATTTTAGTGTGATTATTTCTATATTCACAAGTCATCTTAGCTTCCAGATAGATAACCTGAAATGATCTTACAAATTAAATCTCCGATTTTTAACATAGGCAAAGCTCAACATAACCGTGGAGAGAAAACAAAACAAAACAAAGCACACTGATTCAAAGAGATTGTCAAGTAGGAGTTGCCTCCCAAATCATTTGGTTAGAAGTTTCCTATCTTTAAGGTTACCTTTACAAAGTGAGAGAAAAAAAACTGAAAATACCAATACTTCAACTAAGAGAATGAAAAATGTATGTCTGGTAGCAGCTTGTTACACATATTCAATAAACCTTAACTTAGTCATCTACATAAAGGGGGGTAAGAATGCCAATTTAGTGACCTCCAGTGTGACAGGATTTATCAAGAGCAGAATGTCTCATTACTAGTTGACACGCCCCGTCGCTTAAAAAGATGAGAAGTCATCAGAAGAAAAAAATCAGTAGAAACAAGTTTCAGTGCCTTTATCACTGGCTTCTCACTCAGCCCCCATTTTCAGCCACATTCAGAGAGTCTGGTTTGATCGCATGCTCATTCAGTCCCAGTCCAGCTGGATTTGGTAAGCTCCCATTAGAACAGGCACACTGTCTCAGTGGGTGGACCAACCCCTCAGGTCAAGACTTCCTTGCTCATCTTCTTCCTCCTTCTGCTCTTCAACTGGACCTTGGGGGCTCAGCCCGTTGCTCTGATGAGGGACTTTGTCTCTATCTCCATCCGTTCAAGATAATCATCAGTGTGATAGTGGGGCAAGGCCAGTTCAGGCATCCTCTCCTCTGCTGCCCAAGGACCTAGCTGGGGACATCCCCGTGGGCACCTGGGATCCCTTCTAGAGCCAAGTATCTAAAATGGCTCTTTTAATGTATATATCTTCTTCCCTGCTCCTATATCTGCCCTTCCTCCATCTCCACCCTCCCACTCCCCCAAGCTCTCTCCAGTCTTTCCCTTCTCTCTTCTCTCTCCCCTTTTCCCCATCTCCCCCTCTCCCCTTCCCCGAACCTCACCCCTAACCCTACCCCCACCACCCAACTTTTGCCGGCAATCTTGTTTGCTTCCAATTTCCAAGAGGATCTATATATGATTTTCTCTGGGTTCACCTTGTTATTTGGCTTCTCTAGGCTTGTAAACTATAGGCTTAATGTAAATGTTTATGGCTATAGTTCACTAATGAGTGAGTACCTACCATATGTACTGGCTTTTTGGGACTCTAGTCTATTTGGATGCAAAGCTTCCTAGGCCTGGATGTAGGGGGGGGAAGAGCCTTGGACTTCCCACAGGGCAGGTTTCCCTGCCCTCTCTTAAGGGGGAAGGGAATGGGAGGAGGGGAGAAAGTGTATTATTTTTTAATGGAAAATTTTAAAAAATCAGCTATTTTTTTTTTCAGAACAATGAGAACCTTTGTTTTTTGAGGGTTTTTCGTGTTTAGTCTTCCAGGTTGGCCTTCACATTTTTACCTTGTCTGACCTGAAGCAATGTAAATCTGACCCTTGTGTTAGACACCGGGCATAGAAGCCATAGCACTGTTGTATTTGTTATGAGCAAAGCTACGACTTGACCTTCAACTTCAAGACTTATCTTGTTCTGTGTTAAATAAAATCACACAGCGTAGAGGATAGCAGCTCCGAGGCCCCTAGCTCATGGCCTCCTTAGAGTTTCCCTGCCCGCAGGTTTGAGTTCTCAACAGTGTGATGATCTCCAAGCTGAGCACACGAGCACCTTGAGGGGGGTCTCCCCAGTGCTGACTGTTTGTGTATTCCCTTGTCTCGAGATGGAATGACTTGAAAATAGCAGCATCTCAATGAGTCTCAAGATTAGTCTTGTAGGTCTACTTTGCTTCAATACTGTAATCTTCCTCTTTCTACTGCAGGAATGTTATTCAAAGTGTTTAGATGATCCAGACTCACAAAGTTTACAAAGTGAGTATCCTGGTATACACATAGCTGATAATCTGTTTCAACTTTTGTCTTCCAAGGAACCCAGAGTAAAATGAAAGAGGAGAAATTAGTATTTTCTTAACTTTAATAATTTCCAAGTGAACTTGAAGTTTAATTTTAACCAAAAATAGGGACCATTTTTGTTTACATGTTGGATATACATTCACATATGTATAAGTGTGCATGTATATGCACTTGCTTATACGTGCATATTGATTTCGGAGCCTGACAAACTGTCTTCCTCTATCACTCTTATTTTTTAAGACAGGGTCTCTCTCACTAAGTATGGAACTATACTGCTTGGTCAGTGTCCCATGTACCATGTGTCCCACTTTCCCTTGGGTGCCCCTTCAATGTTGAGCATTAGATCCGTGCTGTGAAGGATGGTTTTGTTTCATGCATGTTCTGGGGACTGGAACTCAAGTCCTCATGTTTATATAGTAGACACTTTACTAGGATCCCTCTCCACAGTTCCAGGTCCTGGATTTTTTTTTTTTTTTGGACAGATGATTAAACAAAAATCTCAGTGGTTAGTAAGAATTGTAGATATTATACATTAAAAGACAGAGCTGGGATTGGCTGTGTTGAGTCACTACAACATCGTTAGGATGTCATAAACTCCAAGTGCACCTTTTTAAAAAGTGGGACAATATAGGAGACACCATGGCCTGATCCGTGGCAGGGTCTCATAACTGCAGATGTCTGTCTTATTTCAATTCTTTCTAATCACATAAAAGACTAATAAGTTGGCAAAATTTTGCCGCACTACAAACAAAGCATTATCTTTATATCTCACTTTCTAAACAAACTTTCTTCATTTAGCCAGGCTGTATGAGGTCAGATTAGCAAGCGGAAAAACTAGCGTGGAATGCTTTGTAAAGTTAAACTTTATTTTTGCTATATATGGAAAAAGGATGACAATATTCAATGAATGGGGAAAAAGCCATGTTGAACACAGAAGTGGAAGAGGAAAAGGGAAGACTATTATGAACCAGAAAAGAGGAAACGATTAGGAAAAATGAGAAAAGAGAAGAAAAACTGAAGAAAAATCCCTATACGAAGAATCTTGTCAATAAGAAATCCAGCAAGGAAATAGAATCTGAATTTTTTAGTACAACAATAAGTAAAAATACTTCTAAAATTAAAGTAGAAAGAAAATAAGAGGGAAATGTGGGCTTAAAAGGAAAACTTAACTTTAATATATTATAATTTGATTATGTGTCATTTTGCTTCCTTTGTGAATTTCCCAAGTCCCTCTTCTTTTTCCTGTTTTGGAAGAGAATTTGTCTTCATCCTGACCTTTGTTAGGTCGCACAGGATGTTTCTGGTCTCCCTTCTTCCACTCCAGATGAAACTCGTTAACTTCTAAGGATGTGATCATGTGTTATTTTTCTGGGAAGTTCCATAGGCTGGTTCCATTTTTCTTATTACCAAAGAGCAGCTAGCACAGAGCTCAAGGAACATGCCCCAGCTCACTGTCCTATCCCTCTGTGCCATCCCAGAAGTCTTTGCTGTCCAGCACATAGAGCTGGTGCAAGGTGGGATTGAACCAATATCTCTGTAACTCCAATAGAACATGTTCATCTATGACTCAGAGAGCCTCCTTTGAGTCCTAACTCGAAACTCAATTTGTCCCCTGCCTTTCCTGCCCAAGACAGGAGGGTTCTGGAGGTTTTCTTTCTTATCTTCCCAACATAAATGTTGCCATTCCTTGTTTCTGAACAAACTTAATTGCATGCTTTCTCTGCCGTGGCAGGTTAGCTGCTACTGCAAGCTACTGACTTTTAGAGTGCGTTTCGTACCTAGGTTCTCAAATGACAGGTACATTCACAAAAATGCCAATGTGTTTTTGTTACCTTGCATGCGGCAGGGATTTGGGGAAAATATGTTGTATGCAACAATTTTGGTCCAGGTTTGGGGAATATTGCCTGTGGTGGGATGGTGAGGTAATGTGTATATGTAGGCTGAAATATATGGAAAGAACTGGGGATGGAGCTCAGGGGTAGAGCATCTGCCTCAAGGGCTCTCTTACTGCTGGGGCGGATCCTTTGCATTGTGACTACGATGTGACTGTGATTCTGAACTCTACTAGCTTCCTAAACTACTTCCGCTTGCCCCTTCTTATCCTTGATAGACAGGGCACGAGCTAATCCCTGTCAATCAATACCATCTGTTTTCTTAAATCATATTTGGTCTCCTTTGCCAGCCCCACACTTATCTCTTACATTATTAAAAAGTTCGTACAACCTTTTTTCTATTTCTTGATTTTTTTTTTTTTTGGTATTTTCTCTAACCCTAAGTTCCACGTTGACAGAGAATAACATCTTTCTTTCTGCTCCCATAAAAAAGAAGTCCTGCAAGGAAGCTGGGTATTCTGCCCTGAAAAGCTTACTTATCCCACATGTTCAACATCATCCCATCACCCAAGTTCAACAGTCAAGGTTTCTCTGTGTCCACTGGCCTTCCTGACTCAGGTCAGTGCGACCTCAGAAATGTATAATGAGTCTTACCTACCTGGTTTAACCTGTGAGAGACCCTGCCACCTCTTTCCAGTTCTCTCCTCCTTCTATGATGCCCCCTCTTTGTCTCAGCTCTCAAGGACCCTTCAGTCTATTTATAAGAGTTAAATCACCTCTGCAGTGTCTATTGCTTCAAGACTAGATAACCTGCCCTTCAAGTGGTCCAGATCCCTTTCCTTCATTTCCACATCTTGCCTGTGAGAAAATGAAAGGCTTCTTGGGTTCTAGGAAACAGAAGACTATGACTCCAGGCTAGCCAACCCCGTAAGGACATCGTCCAGGAGAGCCCCTTACCCCTTACCCCTTACCCCTTACCCCTTACCCCTTACCCCTTACCCCTCACCCCTTACCCCTTAGTGGAGGTTAGTTCCCAACACCTACTTACAGATTATTCTTTTACACCCTTGGTGGGTGCTCAGAAGTGAGGAAAGGAAAGAAACCCTAGAAGGGTGGGGACATTCATGACTTAGTAGCTAGCTCCTTGCTCAAGTAGGAACCAGTATTTCCTAGGATGCTTGGCAGCTTAATTTCCAGTGTGTCCCTTTACAAGGAACTCACTTTGTTTCTATTTGCTGGGATAAGCAGGATGCAGTTACCTAGGAAGGGGTCCTGTAGGAACAGCTGCCATCCCAGTGTTTTATCATTTATTCTAAGACACAGTGGGAATGGTCATCCAGTGCCAGGTATGCCAAAAGGGGGCTTTGTTAACTCGTAGGATACAGAAGAGAACAGATTTCCATCCAGTATCCTTTGCATTTGGTGCTTTTCACAGATTTTTTTTTTTATTCCTACAATAATTTTGAAATGCATTCTTCAGACCTATTTTACGTATGAGAAAATTAATGCCTAGAGGCTCAACTTCATCTAAGATTATGTTTGAGAAGAAGGAAATTGGAGAATCAAGACTGAGTTTTTATCTGGCATGCAGTCCCCTCCCCCCCCCCCCCACCTCCCAGGATCAGGCTCAGACCAAAGGCAAGCAATGCAATTTTGTACCCAGTCTTTGTCTTTGACCAGCACTCTATATTCCTGTATGTCATTTACACTGTGTCTTTTTTCTTCCAAAGTACAAAGGGGCTTATTACAAAACAGCTAACCCTAAAACTCAGGTTAATCTAGATATGCCACAATGCCTGTTTTTCAGATGGTCTCACAAGTAACAGAACTACAACTTTCCTCCAGTTTCTACCAGTCAGATCGATTATTCTGAGCCTCAGTTTCTTTTGGAAAAAAAGCAGGATTGGACTGAAGGATCTCTGAGGCCATTTGCAGCTCTGCAGTCCTGTGAGAGGCAGATTTGATTCTCTATCTGTAGCACCTGGAGAACGGCGGGAGCTAATTAATTAGGACGCAAAGATGAAAGCGGATGAGTAGCTCCTCCCTTTTGGTTTTATTTAAAAGGTTTTGGCCAGTAACCTCCTGTTTGGAGGCGAAGAACTCTGTTTTATGCAAAACATTTAAGAGATGATTTTTCTTTTCAATACACTGTAGGTTTACTCATCTGTGAGAAAAGAACACACTCTGATGTGTGTTTGATTATAACGCAAAGTACCAAACAGCCCCCTCTAACATGAATACAATGCGTGGAGTATTGTATTCATACTATACAATACTCTAGAGCACAGCTAGGGTTCATTTCGGAAGTATGTCACCTACAGTATGTGGCAGTAGATATTCATCAGCGAGACAAATTGTAGAAGCAGAGACGATCACACAGCTGTGGCGGGAGGGGATTACTGCTCAAATGTTCTAGAGTGCATCCCCCCACTTCTCTCCCCATCAGCCCCAGATTCACCCTTTATAAGCAAATCACTCTTCGAGCTATTTTAAAATGGGCTATGAAACACAATTATACTCTCCCGAACCTAGTCAAGTGTAATGGCTCTCCTTAGGTGCACAGAGCAGCAAATAATAAATGTTTCGGTTGAGGATGAACCCAAGGGTTAATAGTTTACTCTCAAACATCAACGAAATTTCTTGCCATAGGAAACATTTGCTTAACGTCTCAGTTTACATCTTCATTTTGAAACTCTTGTCCTAGATCCGTTCTTAGTTGAGAATTTACTCTCTTGAAACATTGTTTAAGAGACCTGTGTGCTCTAATTCTCTCACAATAACTCCTGAATATTCACTGTGTTTCAGACTTCTGCTCAATACTAGAGAAAGATAATCAGACATCAAACTGCTCCTGAAATTTCTTGTGACAAATGTGTCTCTGTTACATCTCATCACAAATTTAGCTCTTACAAATACGTACAGTTATGGACTTAAATCGACCACAACTTTCCTTATGATTAAAAAATATATATGTTCTGTACATGGAAAACCCTTCCCTTACTACAGGGAGGCGATATAGTCATCAATTTCTCCTCATATTCCATTTAATAAAACATTTATGCTATGTAAGTAATAAACTTTGTCTAAAATATAATAATATAATAAAACTTGTAGGATAACACTGACATAAACTTCATAAGAAGCAACTTCGTACTTTCAGACAGACAGACATCATTAACTCGGGTCCTAATTGATCTCTCTTGTACAATTGACAACTGCTCTCCATGGAAATACCAGGGACGACGATTGAATGTGCAAATAGCACATCAATATCTGACATTATGACATATTCAGATTTGATTATATTCAAATTCAATACAAATTTACTGAAGTGTCTGCTACAAGGCTGGGCTAAAATCTGTGGGGTGGTTCCAAGACAGCCAAGATGACTATAGCACAATGCTTACTCGAATATATTTACTGTCCAGCCACGAAGCTGCAAGTATAATTGATGATTATAATGTAAAACATTCTTCCAACAGAAAGTGTGTTATGCAATATTCTCTGTGAACACACACACACACACAAATGGTCAAAAGCAGCCTTTCCTCTTTCTTGTGATTATTTTCATCCTGCTGCGATCTAACCTTCCCCTATGTACCCTGCTGTTGGGAGTGAAAATGCCTCTCCATTTCTTGCCTTCTCATCTTTACAAGGTCCGCTTTACAAGGTCCGTCCAGATGGAGAGGAGCTCAGAATCCTAAAGCAGAATGGAGCTAGTGCCCAAATCCTGCTCTGTTTCTTTGCTCCAATTTGGAGTTGCAGGGAAACCTCTGACCAGAATACCTTTGGGCCTGCCTAGTGCCTCCAGACAGCCCAAGGGCGGTGCATGCGCTAAAGGCTACATAGTAACAGTGTATTTTCTATCCCACAGTCCTGGCTACTGTTTGTGAGGCCCTCCTGTATTTATATGAATGTTATATTCTTTCCTAGTACTAAAAACTGCCTTGAAAACAAAAAAGAGAAAACAAAACAAAACCCAAGCTGGGCAGTGGTGGCTTAAGCCTTTTATCCCAGCACTCAGAAGGTGGAGGACAGAGGCTGGCATATCTCAATGAAGTCAAGGTGAGCCTGGTCTACAAAGTGAGTTCCAAGACACAACTGTCATATAGAGAAACCCTGTCTCAAAAAACAAACAAACAAAAAACAAAACAAGAAAGCAAAACAACCACCACCACAAAATAACTCAGAGGTATAAGAGAAAGAGGGCCAATCCTTTTGAAAATCACGACATCTGTCCAAGAGTTGAAATTATCCAAAGTAGTGGGTGATGGACTTCATTCAGAAGCCCCTGGGCTTGGCATAAATCTGCTTCCCTGCATTGCAGGTTTCCCACTACATGCTGGAGAGAGATACTCATCAGACATGGACTCTGCTCCTGAGTTTCCATGTGGCAACATGGAGGACTGGGCGATCCTTCTCACTGCTCACTGAGGACAAAAAAGACCTGGTATTGACTACCGGGAACCAGGAACATGACATGAAAATTCTTCACGCTGTGCCACAGGAGACAACATGCCTCCTTACATGTTCTTCCCCCACTACTGTCCTGTCATACACGTGTTTCTGCCCAGATATGAAGGAAGTAATGCCAAAAATGTTGACAGAGATACAAAGCATTTGAGCTGATGTAAATCTGATCATTCTCTTAGAATTTTAGATTTTAAAATGTTTCCAGGAAATGGTTTTAAGGCTTCTTTATCTAATCAACGGATTTTGAGACATTTTATTACACGTGACAGACAAACTGATTTCCTAAACCATTTCATATACTCCAGTTTTCTCAATGATATCTCCTGCTCCGTTTCAGAAAGTATTTCAGATGAGGCAGCTATCCATAGAACAGTTTCTTGATTTCTACATCTTTACAAAAATGGTTATTTCTGCAGTCAAATGCTCTACTGCTGAGCTATGCCCCTGAAAAATGATTGTTTCTAGGGACTTTAAGGTGATAACCTGAAATAAAGCAATTGCATGCTAGTTTGACACTACTTTGTATTTTGTCAACACACTATAAGAAACATTGATGCATGCTTATAAAATTTTAGTTACCTACGTTTTTCAATCATTAGTTAGCTGTCTACTTTGAGGCCAGTCATTTCCCAAAGTTACCCTTAAGAACCAAATTCAAAGTTTCCAAATAACTATTAGGGACTTTCGAAGGGAAATAATTCCAGAGTTTCTCTGGAAACTGGACAGTGAACAGGAAAGCTTCTCCCCAAGCCTCATGCCTGTTTTCTGAGTTCATAAAGGAGGCCAATATAGTCAGGATTTCGAGGTTAAGCCGAGCAGAACTCAGTATTTCACCAGGAGAGTCTAGTAGGGTATGGCGACACATGACCTCCATGCTCCATGGCCAGACTAGTTATAGTCTTGAGAAGTCACTTTGACACCCTCTCAAGGATGTCATTCCAATAAAGAATATCTGTGAAGGACCATTTGTACACAGGTTGCCACCAGATACTTTGTATAGCCAAACTAAAAATGTCTTAGGACACATTCTGTTATTTCTGTTACTCCACCTGTGTTTGGTTTGAAAGTCTCAAAATGATTATGACTCAGCTACCAAGACCTAAGCATTGATGCTTGTCATTTTTTATTTTGTAGCTTTGATAAGGTACTTATTAATAAATACATCCTTTTGAGGTAAAGTCCCCAGCAGAGGCCTTGTGTTTCTCCAGCATTGTCTTGCACTCCAGCTTCTAGCACTTCTCTATCTCTGCCATGATTTCTGCATGGACCCAATATACAGAGGATCTGGATGATTTCTGAGTGGCACTGTAATTTCCTTTGAATTTAGTCTCGTCACCAGAGCTTTCATTTTTTTTCATAACCATCTCTAAACCCTCCAACTACAATGCTCTGAAAGCACTGTATGTACCCTGCGCTTAGCAATTGTGTGTGTTTTTTTTAATCTCATAAAAATGAGCCACGCATGTAACCCTCACTTCCTTTCTTTTCCACTTTTGCTTCTTTGCCTTTTATTTTGTGAATTACCTCAGGGTTCCCAGTGCCCTAACTTACACAAAGTTGATCATCACTTATTCAGGATATCTTTTCCCTTTCATTTTTTTCTTGCTAGGGTCCTTGTAAGGTATATCCCAGGGCCTATTTTTTACACACGTGACCTTTGGGTCATTGTGAATTCTCCTGTTTTCATGTTGATTATAGGCAGAGTCATAGAGTTGGCACCAGGAACTTCTAAATAAAATATGCAAGTCCAGTTTGAAGCTGTTCCTCTGTGGACTAGCCTCTCTCGGGGAACAACTGTAGCAACAAGCCATGGCTTTGAGATTGTACAGTAATTCCTCAAATTTATGGAAGACTTCAAAACTTTCTTCTGCTTTAGCTCCCCTTTTGTCCCCTGCCACTTGTATAAAATTTGCTTTACCTCTCTTACGTGGGCCTTTAAAAACTCAGTTTTGCCTTATACTGTGGATCAGAGTGAGAGAAATATACTTTTTCTTTTTTACACCTGCTCTGGTCAACTCCCTGCTGACTCCCAGATTACACAATCAGAATGTTTGTGTCACAATTCCTCGGCATCTAATTTCCCTTGCTTTTTTTTTGTTTGTCTTTAACAAGATTTCAGGAACAGAGTCCTATTTTCTGCCTTCTCTTTTCCCACTTTAATGTCCTCCAGTTTGTTGCCTCTGATCATCTCTCAAAGTAAATGACTTTCAAGGCACACCTTGAAAACCTAAAACACTGTTTGTTGGTCATATGTGAATTTGTGCATTCTTTTTTCCAGTAAACACGTATTAACTGGACATCTACCCTGTGCCCCAAACCCCTATCAGTAAGTGGACGAGTAAGGTAGAAACCCTGCCCTCAAGGAATTTACAATGTCTTAAGAAAGGCCAGTCATAAAGAAATACGCATTTTACGCTCCAATGTCCAAGCCACAGAGATTAGCGGAGGTTACGGGAAACCTCCCCAAAGATTCAGAACAGAAGATTAAGTCTACGGGATTTTTGTACTATCTCAGTATGAGAACAGCAGTGGGAAGGACAGGTCCAACAGGACCAACAGGACCAACAGGACCAACAGGACCAACAGGACCAACAGGACCAACAGGTCCAACAGGACCAACAGGACCAACAGG